>NW_025813507.1:288939-393680 GCF_021976095.1 Xenia sp. Carnegie-2017 | reverse complement strand
TAATTCTGATGATAAATTAAATGGATATAATATATCTATATCACTTTAAAAAATTTCAGGTAAAAGCATAAATTATGATTGATGGTATTTTAATGAGTCGTAACTTAATTTCCATTTTTTCAATCAATTTGGCATTCCAACGCGTTATATTCAGGGTCGTGAATTTACCCTGATGATCCAACACTTTTATAGTTAAATCCTTTATAAAATGAAAGAAATTAATTGTTTTCCTATAATTTGGAGGCGTGTACACAAACAAGTCGTCTCCACTTTCATCACGCCAATGTAAAGACAATACGCAGCAATTCGCTGCAGATCACTAACATTTCACCTATCAATTTTATCACAATATATAAACATTTTATTTAACCCAATTGTCTCATCAGAAGATATGGACAATGAAATATTTTAATTTTTTTTAAAATTTACGTTCATAGATCAAATCAGAATCAAATATATATTTTCTTCTTATATCAACTTTCCGTATAAAACTATTTTTTAAAAGTCATTTAAGTTAATTATTATTTCCTGTAGCCATGATAATATATTCAATTTCATTCATTACGGTTTAATGACCATTTTAAATCCCTATTTTTACCATTTTTGATATAGATTCTTTTCCGACCATAGTAACATATATATTCATTTGTTAAAATTATATTATTTTCCATTTTTATTATTAAAAAAAACATTAAAATCGTTTAAATAATCATTTAAAAGCCTAAATTTTTTATTATTATATATTCCAGATGGTATTTTAATTCTTGGTAAATTAAACTTCCAAATTGGATATAAACTTTTATCTATATTTTATGGTATCATCCGTTTGAATAAAGTATTTTGAAAATTTTAATTCCAGATCACACCAGCATTCATCTTCATTAATATTTTTGCTGTTTTGGATAAAAACATTTAACACAGATATTTATTTTTATTATTTATTGCATCAATTTGACCTGGTAATGTTTGTGGTAAAATGATTAATATAATTTTTTCACCATTTTATTATTAACATTACTAATTAATGTAATATTTTTCATTTTTAAACCTTTTTAATTAAAACTTCCCTTGAATTTCCTCACCACTGTTATCACAAAGCTTATAAGTAACAGGATCCGTCAACAAACTTTATTTATATAAAAATCTATTAACCCTGTCTTAAACTTTCCTTTTCAAAATATTATTTTAATTCTTGAAATTTGCACTTTATCATTTTTTTATATATTTAAATTTTTATCCCTTTTTTGTTTAAAATATTAGACAGTCTTTGATATAATTTATTTTTTCACCTAAATAGACATCATATGGTGAAGATTATCGGAGTAATCCGCGATAGAGGAGATTCGTTATATCTTTAACAATTAAATGTAAGTATTTTTATAATTAAAATTTTTTTTTCTTCTCGTTTTGCAACAAGTCAATAGTTCTTCTAATCATCTGTTTTATTGTTTGTATAAATCTTTCAGCATGAGTAGCTTTTAATTTCACGATTATATTATTATTATTGAAATTGTAATTATATTTTGATAATTCTTTTCGAAGCCCTTGAAATTCACTTCCCTCGTCCGATACTATTTTTTAGGAAATTCATTTTCTTTCAATAAAATATCTTCAAATTTTTCTAACATTTTTTTACTAGATTTATTTTGTAATAAACGAACAAATGCATATCTTGAATACATCATTCTACATAACAAATATCGTAAATTATCATTATGGTTGCCAAATCTTTCATTTCAGCTAAATCAATACTCCACAAATCATTTTTTTTCCATATATTTATATTTAAACGATTATATTTTTTCTTTTCTTTTGATTCAAATTATATATATTTTGTTCATTATCTTCTAAATGTTCACCTTTAATAATCTTGCGGCTTTTTATAAAATCGTCATTAATTAAATTAGTCTTCTTCTTCGTTCTTCTCACCATCATTTACAATCGTTGGAAGAGGATGATGATAATCAAGCACTGAAAGAAAAATGTCATTATATATTCTTTCGATTTCATCATTTCCATATTTTTTATAAATTACTACAAAATCATATTTCTTTCCCATTTTTTCCTCTAAAATTTCATTCATAATTTCGCTATGATAAACAACGCAATCATATATTGAAATATCCAATTTATTAGAAAACTCTTTCAACATATAAATAGCTTCAATATCATTATCAATTTCAATGTCATTACCATTTTCAATATCATCTCATTTTCATTCATTTTTTCTTTTTTCTTGGTACAGTTTTGTCTTCTTTTTTACCTTTTTCTTCCTTCGCTTTGGTTTTTCTCCTTCTTCACTTTTAATAAACCACGACAAGATGCAACAAATTCTCTTTTGTGATATAGATTTTAAGTCGTCATCTTTTCTGAAATACACTTTGTAAAATTCATCCGCCAATCAATCATCGAAATATCATTTAGATCGCTTGGTTTGAAACATTCATCCCATCATCATTATCATCATCAAGACAAATAGTTACACTTTCATCAACAGTGAGATGATTTTTGTGTTTTAAAATAAGTTTTCCTGATTCACGTTCCAAAATAACACGTTTTCGTTAGATGAAAAAATCTTCACCTTCACATCTTTATTGTTAATTTTGTTCAACGCGTTTGTTAATTTTTCACATGCTTGCAAATTCATTTAATTCGTCTTTGCAACACAACCCATCATTGTACGGAGTAAACAGATTTTGAAAAAAACATAACTTACTAAAACGATTAAAACTGCATACTTTATTTCCAAGGATTGCTTTTCCATTAGTATAGCTTTAGTAAACTGTTACCAAATCTCTAAAAGTTTTTATAAATGGTAAACTCTTGAGCCATTTGTTTTATCTTTTCAAAAACTTATATCGATGTGTTGTTTGAAAGTATATGAAATCAAATGATACAAAACATGAAAAATAAAATGAATATATACCACCAAATTTTTTATATTTTTACAAAAATCAACAAATTTTTTACAAAATTATCAAACAAATGTTTTTTCATTAATCCCATTCCATTTTTGTTATATTAATATATGGTCCTTAAAAATATATTCTTACCAATATTTTTTCTATATATTTTGTTCATTTATATAAATATTATTATAGTCTCTGAGATATGATTTATATTTTAAAAATAAAATTATAAATTTTTTGATCAATAATTTTCAACTCGTTATTCTTTGATAAAAGTCAACAATATAATTTTTAGAAAAATTTTTAAAATTTTCGTCGAATTGAAACAAATAAATTCCATTAAAATAACAATGAATTAAATTATTCCCATTCATCATCACCACCAATACAGATAGTTCCTTCTTCTAACAAATACGTATTTTTCATAAATTTCTGTATCTCCAGAATTTTCTTTTCTTGGTATTTTATCTTTTTCATAAATCCCTCTTCAATAATACATAGTGATAACAATACCACGAAAAATTAATGAAAAATAATAATGTCACAAGAAACGTTATAATCATTTCATCTACGAGGACTTCCATCAAATAAAATCTTTAATTCCTTGATGTTTTCTTCCAACATGGATATAATGAAGTAAAGTCAATATATTTAACCCATTCATTTTCCTTCACTTCAGCCATTTCTCCATTCTTCTTATTGCTCTTTATATAAACACACACAAAAAAAATAATAAAATAATAAAAGGGTTGACAAAAAAATTAAAATAACATCAATGCATCATCATCATCATCATGTACGTTCAAGTACGTTCATCAAATAAAGTCTTTAATTCCGTGATATTTTCTTCCAAAATCTTTAACCTGTATTAAAAAATTTACTTTCTTAGAATGTATTTCGTTCAATTTAAGAGAAATACAACCAGTTATAAGTAAAAGACAAATGTAGGAATCATCCATTTTTCTTATTGTTCTTAATGTTCTTACTGTACTGTTCTTTATATAAACAGCCAAACAAAAATTAAAATAATAAAAATAATACATAATATAAACAATAAACAATTATAAATAACATCACTATCATCATCATGATTATTTTCCATTTTCATATAATTTTTTTCTTTCTTCTTCTATCAATTTCTCTAACTCTATAATTTTATTTTCTTTTCTTTTATGATAATATCTTCTTTTATGATAATATCTTGCTCTTTAATCTTGTGGTTAAGAGTTTCAATCTCACATTCAATTTTCAACATCTAATTTTAAAGCAGTCACTTCTTGAGATTTTTGTATACCAAAAAATAAAATATAATCCCCATAAAATTGTTGTTTATTCACATTCATCATCAATTTCAAATAAAAAATTATAATAAAATTTTCTTCTTAATACAGTTATGAGTATATATATGTATTAATCAACTACTAGGACATCGTCTTTGTCTTCAAGTTTTTTTAGCAATTTTTTATTTATATCAAAATTCAATTTTTTTTTCACATAAAGATTTAATTACTATTTTCATTTCTTCAATAGTTAGAAATAATGTTTCTTGTCTTTCCACAAAATCTTTATTCTTTTCTTCAGCAATTCAAGTCTTTCTTCTAAATCCTTTATCTTTTGTTCTGCAATATTTTTTCCAACACGTAATTTGTGATTTGAACTTGATTACTATAATTTTCGAGCGATATTTCAGCTATAATTTTTTATCTTTTCTCTTTCTTTAACAGCTTCAAAATATTCGTCAAAAAGTATTGATTAGTCTCACGAGATAAATCAAAATATCTATTCATATACCGCACAAAACTCTCACCATTATCCATATTTAAAATAGTTTTATCTTCTCTAATAATTCCTTCACTGTATTTAAACCATGTCTTTTTGTTTACAAATCCATGCATTCTCTTTATATACAACTATCGTCTATAGATTGCATACATATTTTAAAATAATCATATTGTTCATCATTTTATGGTAAATTCTATAAAATATTCGTTAGTTAAAACACTGTCTACAAGTACAAAAGTTCTCATCCATTTTTTATGTCATTCATTTTGTTCGTTGATCTTTATACGTGGAATCAGAAAACCAAAAGGTAGATAAATTTGATTTTTCATTTTTCTTGAGTGTATTCACATACATTTGAGAATAACTTCCAACAATATTAAAGAATTTTAAATCCTCTCCATGCCATTTTTTTAAATCATTATATAAATCAGAAGAAACTAACAAAGCGTTTAACAAATCGATATAACCATGAATTAATGAACATAAAGTAACTTCATTTTCTAACACCACTTTTTTTAAAAAATTTTTTCTCTCTCTTTCTTCTTCCTCGTAAGCTTTATTTATTCTTTCCAAAGTTTCAGGAGGTATAGATGCCATTGATATCTTTATATACAATATACAAACCAAAACTTCATACAACGATACTATTGATATGATTGAATAGTAAATTTCACAACAAATGTTTATATAAAGCAACCAAATAAATAAATACTTCGTTATCTACGTTTTCTTTAAAACAAATCGTGTTCATTTTCTTCATATTTATTCAAGTCAAAACCAGCTCTTCGTTTTTTTTTCTTATACCATGGTGTATTTCTTAATCATTGTACAATTGTTCATTCTTCAAAATATATCAATAATTCGAATATAATCATGAATAGGAAAACCAATTTCTCATTACAAACAAGCATATCTTTTAAAAAATCTTTCTTTTTTCAGGTATTTTTCCATTCAGAATATGTTTGTGCAAATTTTGTTCCATATTATATCAATAGAGTTAAGAGAACACACTTTAAAATAAAATGGGTAAAGTGAAATAGGTAAAATTTATGAATTTTAACTGAATTTAACTGTAGTAAATGTGTATATATATATACTTTTACCAAATAATTATAAATATAAGTGAATTATCTTTTAATGAATTTATTATTACCCATATAAATCATATTGAATACGAAAAAAATAAATAAAAAAATTCAAAAAGAATTTAAAAATGGAAAAAGAAAAAACACTTTATATTATTACAAAACTATATAAAGTCTGTAGTGTAAATTTTTAAAGAGAAAAAATATAGATAGTTTTGCTAATAGTATTGTATTAGTATTCATTACTAATAGACAGGTTATAAAACTGTAAATGTCTATTGCTAACATTGTATATAGAGATCTATTTTATAATTATTGCTTTTCTTGTAAACGTGTCAAAAATATAAATTCATCATAATTTATACTCATTTCAAGTCAATTATATTCATTTTCATGACAGTGCAGAGAAAACAAAAGAAGAAAAGAATATTTTGCAAAAAACTAGAAATAGTTGATGAAAATATAAAAGAACTAAATTCTAATAGAGAAAAATAAATAAATAATACCCTATGATCACATCTTTAAACTCTACATCAAATTAGATTATAAATATAGTTTTAATTGTTCATTTTCAAATCATAATATTAAATTATTGTGTTATGGACGTGCGCCATTAACAACTGAAGATTCTATCAAACATCACGCAGATTTGTGTGAGGAAACGAAAAATTAAAGAAAAAATTGAAAAAAATTGAATTTATCGAAAAGAAAGAAAAAGGAAAAAAAATAAAAAAGCATACAAGAAAAAATAGAAATTAAAAAAACATGATAGTTTATTGTAACCTCATTAAATTGTAAACTTTATTCATTTTCATACTAAACAGTGGAGAATAGGTGATTTATTTTGGAAAATGGATAAAATAAAATTTATTGCAAATGAAAGATATAGAAAATTATTTTACAAATATTGTTTTTATTGTAAGAATGTCAAAGATATCAAATGGAGGCTTTATATAGTGCTTCATTACCAAAAATCCGACACATTGTGTTTTTTCATCATTTAAATAACAAAAGAAAGAAGAAATAAAAAAATTGAGGAAGAAATTAGTTTTATTGAAGAAGAAAGGAAAGAAAAAATTAAAATTATAAAACATACCATACAAGCAAAATCAATACAGAATACAGAAAATTGTTTTATAAATATTGTTATTATTGCAAAATATGTTTTCATCACGAAATTTATTGAGTTTGAAAAATTACAACACCAACTGGAACAGAAAGTATTGATTATCATGCAAACGTTTGCTGTAAAAGACAAAAAAAATTAAAGAAAAATTGAAGAAGAAATTCAATCGATAAAAAAGAAGAAGAAAAAAGAATAAAAGATATTAAGAAAGAACTTAAAGAAATAAAAGAAAAAAAACACATTATATAGAAAGAAAAAAAACACTTCAAGTAACTTTTTTATTATTTACAAAATGGATAAAATATATTTAATTTAAAATGAGAGATTTGAAAATGTTTTATAAATATTGTTTTCATTGTGAAAATGTCAAAGATCAAAGCGTTTATATGCATCATTGAATATATTTTAGATTTAATAAATCATTCATATAAATGCTGTAAAAGAAGAAAAAAAGAAATTAAAAAGAAATTGAAAAGAATTTATTGACTAAAAAAATGTAAATATGGATGTTGAATAAAATGTAATTTCTTGAAAATAAAAGTGATAATTTTCTTGAAAATGAAAGATATAAAAATTATTTTATATTGTTTTATTGTAAAAAATGTTCAAAGATCTCAAAAGCTTTTAATAACGTTATCATTAATTATACCCATCAGATTGTATTTTTATCATACTATTTACTTAATAAAGAAAGAAGAATTACAAAAAAATTAAAGATTAATTCATTCATAAAGAGAAAATTATAAAGATGGAATAAATTAAAAACTCAAATGAGAATATTTCAATTTTAATCCAACTTTTGTTGTTACAGAAAGAAAATACAAAAAGGAAAATGAATGAAGCTAAGGATATAAAAACAAGACTACAAGAAATATCTTTATTTATAAAAACAACAAACATGTTAGTGCAAAAGAAATTAAAGAAATAACAGATATGATTACAAAAATGAGGAAGAAAATGTTTTATACATTTGGTACTTGATAAAATTAATGTGGTAGAAAAAAATAACAATGTTGATAAAATTAATGTGTTAGAAAAAAATAACAATGTTGATGAAAATAATAAAACTGAAAAATCAACATTTGTTACACCTACTGGATTATTTGGAAAATCTACTGCTAAAAATCATTTGATTTACTTAGTAAGGACGAAAATCCATTAGCATTTGATGCATCTTTCAATCAAGATTTGGTGGTGTACCCATGGGGTCGTTTATTAAAAGGGCCATGTTGGATCTTTCTTTTTTATTTTAAATTGTAAAACATGTAAATTGTTTTTTTCTTGATTAAAATTGTTTTGCAATTTTTACATTTTTTCATTTTTTTACATTTTAAATTTATTTTTTCAATTTTTTCAATTTTTACAAATTTTCATTTTTTTTTCTCTATATTTATACTTTTTTATATATCTACTTGTATCATAAATATTCAGTCACTCGAAGAGAGAAGATGTCTTTCAAAAGTAGAATTAATTCAATTATTCAAGAGCTGAAATTTTTTTGGAAATATGATGGTAAAAACATCTTTTTAATAAGTCTTCTCCATATTGGATTTCTTTCTGTCTTCATAAAGCAACAACGTCTTTGGTTCAACCTGTTAATATTGGTGTTTGTGATTAATTTTATCTCAAGTTTTTGGTAAGCATATTTTAAATTTTAATACTTATTAACAATATGACACTTACTTGTTTATCATCATTTTTTTAGAAAAAATTTAATTTGGGATGAAGAATTTGGTGAAAAGGTTGATTCCTTTTATCGTTTCTTTAATGTGGATGAAGCATTGAAGCGTGACAATTTGTATCATCAATAAATTTGGACTTTGGGCTTTCCATATTAATCATTTTTAAAAAATTGGACTTTGGACTTTCATCAATGTAATTATTTTATATTGTATTTGAAATATATATCTTTTTTTATAAAATCTTCTTGTTTATATATTTTATATTACTCTTATCCACTATTCTAATATATATATATCACAGGCTCACCCTTCTCTATTTTTATGTTTACTACCGCTGACTGCCTCAAAACGATCCCCGGTTTTATTATAAGATGTATTATGACTATTTAACATAATACATTTTATAATAAAAAAACTTGAGCCTGCGATGATATATATATATATATTAGTTAACTACTGTAAGTTATGTTATTAACAAAAACTGAAAGCAGAATATATTCCTATTAATACCAACTTTTGTTGTTTTACAGAAAGAAAATACAAAAAAATGAATGAATCTAAGGATATAAAACAAGACTACAAGAAATATCTTTATTTATAAAACAACAAATATCTTAGTGCAAAAGAAATTAAAGAAATAAAGATATGATTACAAATTTGAGGAAGAAAATGTTAAAATACATTTGAAATTACTTGATAAAATTAATGTGATAGAAAAAATAACAATAATGATGAAAATAATAAAACTAAAATCAATTTGTTTACCTACTGGGTTATTTGGAAAATCTAATGCTCAAAAACATTTAATTTACTTAGTAAAGAAGAAAAACCAAGACATTTGGTGATGGTAAAAAACATTTGATTTACGTAATGAGGAAAATCTATTAACATTCGATGGATCTTGTCAATCAAAATTGTAGTGTCCCCTTCGGTTCATGGCCTCATGGTCGACCTAGTGGTTTATTTTAAAAACTTTTCTTAAATATAACATTTTAAATTGTAAAACATGTAATAAATTGTTTTTCTTGATTAAAATTGTTTTGCAATTTTACATTTTTTTCATTTTTTACATTTAAATTTATTTTTCAATTTCTTTCAACTTTTTCAATTTTTACAATAAATTTCATTTTTTTACAATTTTCTCTATATTTATACTTTTTATATATTTACTATCATAAATATTCAGTCGCTCAAAGAAGATGTCTTTCAAACGTAGAATTAATTCAATTATTCAAGATCTGAAATTTTTTGGAAATATGATGGTCAATACTTGTTTATGACAGGTCTTCTTCATATTGGATTTTTTCTGTCTTCATAAAGCAACAACGTGTTCAGACCACTAATATTGGTGATTGTTATTAAATTTATCTCAATTTTTTTGGTAAGCATATTTTAATATTTAATATTTATTAACATTATGACACTTACTTGTTTATCAACATTTTTTTTAGTCCTTTTATCGTTTGTTTAATGTGGATGAAGCATTGAAGCGTGACAATTTGTATCATCAATAAATTGGACTTTGGACTTTCCATATTAATCATTTTTAAAAAATTGGACTTTGGACTTTTATCAATGTAATTATTTTCTATAGTATTTGAAATATATATCTTTTTTTTATAAAATCTTCTTGTTTATGTATTTTATATTACTCTTATCCACTATTCTAATATATATATATGTATATTATCACAGGCTCACCCTTCTCTATTTTTATGTTTACTACCGCTGACTGCCTCAAAAACGATCCCCCCGGTTTTTTTTATTATAAGATGTATTATGACTATTTTTAGACATAATACATTTTATAATAAAAATAGTTGAGCCTGCGATGATATATATATATATATATTAGTTAACTACTGTCAAATGAGGAGTAAACGTCAGGTTAGCCGTATTTGTTATCTGGTTTTTACGTCATTGTATTGTGTGTACAGGAAATGTGTGGGTTTCAACTTTGTATTGTCATTATGAATTTATATGAAGTGTGATGTTTTTAGGTGTGATGTTTTTATTTGTAATGGGTAGATGTCAATTGTGTATTGTCATTGTGTGTTAGTGTGAAGTGTAATGTTTTTAGTTGATCATTTGTTTTTAAGGTGATGGTAATTGCTGTATTCAGTTTAGGGGTGTTTGTTCCAATTTGGTATACCAACTTTCTAATGCAAGCCGTTGTTTATAGTCAGTACTGTAAGTAATGAATTTTGCCCAGTCCCAGTCAATGTTGTGCTTTGTGATTTTGGGCAATGTGATTAGTTTTGTCTTGTTTCTTTGTAGCTTTTTTGGGTTCAGTAAGTCTTATGTTTAAGTTCCTGCTAGTTTCCCCGATATAGGAGGCGTGGCAGTCGGAGTAGTTTCCTGTGTTAACTGCACCTTCTCGTTCGTTGGGTTGTTCTTTGTCCTTTATGTTCGTTAGTACTTGTCGTAACGTTGTGACTGGTTTATGCGAGACACGTATGTTGTATGGGCGTAAGATACGCGAGATAGAGTCATACATACCTTTGATGTAAGGTATCGTTGCTGTTTTCACTGAGTTGTTCCTTTCATTGGGCTTGTTTGGTTTGTAAGTGTAGCGTTTGATGAAGTCAGAGTTATAGTTGTTTTTGTCAAAAACACGTTTGAGATAGTTGTTTTTGTTGTGTAGAGCGTCCGGTGAATCACATATGATTTGTGTACGTCTTGTTAATTTTCTGATTGAGGTGGCTTTGTGAGATATAGGGTTGTAAAATGATTGGTCTAGTAGTCGTTCAGTGTGTGTTGGTTCGAGATAAACTGTTGTTCGTACTTTTTGATAGTCCTGTTTTACCGAACAATCGAGAAAAGTAAGAGTTCCGTTTTCTTCGACATATTTGGTAAATTGTAAGTAGCTGTTCTGTTTGTTGATGTGAGTGTGAAAGTTATCAATCTCATCTGCATGTAGTGCTGTGATTGTGTCATCTACGTAGCGGAGCCAAAAAGGTAGTGCATGTTTGTAAGCCGGGAGCGCCCGTTCTCTATAGATTGCATTACTATTTTAGCAACTACAACAGAAACGGGTGAGCCCATTGCTGTTCCATGTAATTGACTGTAGTGTATACCTTTGTATTGGAAGTAAGTCGAGGTAAGGCAGAGCTCCAGTAGCTCCATAATGTCTACTGTCGGTAATGGCAGTACGTCCGTGCTATTCCATCTAATTGTAACATGTAACTGGAATTGGAATTGGAACAAACCCCCCTGAACAGATCACAGCAATTACCAGCACCTTACAAACGACTTATTCACAATACAAACAAACGATTAACTAAAAACATTATACTTCACACTAATTTGCAATGACAATACACAATTGACGCCCACACATTACAAATAAAAAATCACAAATAAATCACACATCTCACCTAAAAACATCACACTTCATATTAATTCACAATGACAATAAACAATTGACACCCACACATTTCCTGTACACACAATACAATGACGTAAGAACCAGATAACAAATACGGCTAACCTGACGTATACCTTTGCATATCAAATTAGAGCGCGCTCTAAAACACAAATGTGATATACCTCCATACTGTTTTTGCGAGATAATAAAGATTTATTTCTGAATTTCATCAAATATTGAAGTTTAAAGCAAGTTTTCTGTTGTACGTGATCGAGTATTTTTGCTCACATTAACGCAACTAGACACACCCTAAACCTAGACTACTTCAAAAAAATTTCTGCTTCTCACGATTCTTGTGATTAAGTGCCAAAATCTTCAGTGCAACTAAAATGCATGGACGACAATATAGCATGAAAGCAACGAGACAGTTTCATTCACAAATTTTACAATAACACAAGTGATTCGTGAAAATGCTTAACCAGAGTTATTGCATATGGAGCAGACATTTAGTGGGGCAACAGAAGATGTACTTAGTAAACCTTTTACAAAAAATATTCTGTAGTTGTCCCTTTAGGTGTGCGCTTCCACATTAACTTTGCTGTTGTCAGTAACCACTTGTGATTCTCCCAACTCAAGTATTCCTGATTTAAATAATTCCTTTTTTATTCCCAGTAATCAAAGCAATCCCCAGACAGAATTATTTAACAATGGTGTAAAATACACATATATATTTAATTTACAATTTGTCTACTAGTTACAGTTAAGTAGAAAAACCATTTGTGGGGATTGCAAACTGTGGTTTCATAACACAATATACTGTCATTCCCTTTGCATTTGCTAAAACAAGTAGAATTTAAAAAAAATGTTCTTTGGATAAGAACACAGTCAAAAGGAGTCGACATCACTACGGCAATAAACTTATATTGCACCACAGGAGTAGATAAAAAGACACAGCAACCGTGTTTTCGTTTCTTAAGCTTTTTTTAACTGTCCCTTTATCTAGTCGTTCAGCTCCTCCGTCATTAGACAAAAACACCATCTGTAGACAAGTCAAGTTTAAAAAATCTGATTTACTGCAGTGTTTAATACATGTAATTTTCTTTCCAGCAAATGTAAATTTCCCATTTACCAAATTTGACATGTGGTGTGTTTTACATTTTACTTGTAATTTGTTATGAGTAACATGAGACATAGGAACTCTAATGGTGATTTATATGCCATACATAGATTGCCATCCTAAGTCAACATGATAATCATATGCTGTAAACAAATAAAATATTAATAATGAAAGGGTTATGTAGGATTTGATCACATTCGCTGAAAATGTCACTTTTTTGCTCTCTTTAAGGCGTTTTCATTGGTTGATTTTTTTGCATTTTGTGTCTTAAAGTGTGTCACTCAAAAAAGACACAGTTTGTATGTCCTTTTTACGAGTTTTAATAACGAGTGAAATAAAAAATTTTTGTCCCATTTTTGTGCTCCAACCAAATCAAATAACCCATTTTTCACATGGTTACAGTTTGCCAACAAGCTAATCCCAACTGTATCAACAATACACTATCCATCTAAAATTCACCCAAACACTTAATCGTCATGTTTGCCAGAAATATTTTATTACCTAAGATAAACCAACCCTGAAAATATCGGCAAATAACATGTGGTGAAGCATTTTGTTGCAATGGCTGCCGTTGAACAATTGACAAAGAATTTCCTCCTTGTAATAATGCATGAGGAATCAAAGTCATTAAGCTCATATATTTTATAAAGTAATAAATTGCACTACTCTTGAAGACAAACTATAGCCTTCTACAATTAACGCATTTTAAAGGAGTGCAGGGGTGTGACATCCTCATTATTTCTAATATCAGTTATATATTCGGCAATTTAATTCTCACCCTAAAAGTGTTATTACTTGCAAAAATTTTATTGTCAGGTGAGCCATTGGAAGTCATGAAATGTTTTTGCAGATCTTGTGCGTTGATAGCATTAGCAACGCTTTTGTATCAGTTCAGTTACTTGATACACCCTGTATATATATTACAATCGCTGCGTTGCACAGTTTGGGCGCTTTCGGATTGTGTAGAGAGTGACATAAAGAGACGATTTCGTGGATAATGTTACGATGGCGTTTTTGTGTTCAGTGAGTTTTGTTTCGATTTTCTTTAATGTTTGTCCTATGCATTGTTTTGAGCAATCTTTGCATGGTATCATGTAGATCGCGTTGGTTGTATCATGGATTGCTGTTTTGTCTTTATGTGTGGTGAAATTTGTTTTGGGTTTTTGTGTAAGTTTGTGGGCGAAGAAGTCTGGCAGTCATTTCTGATGTTCCGTTTTTGTATGGTAATGTCATGATTTTTACTGTTTCGTCGGGTTTCTAGTTACTTTTGTCGGTTAGTTTTTTGTTTTGTATTCTGTTTACAGTATTATTTATAAAGTTTCTAGGGTAGTTGCATTTTTATAAATGTAATGTATAAGTAGTTGCGTTTTGTTTTCTTGGCTTCTTCAGTGTTACAAAGGGTGTTGAATCTGCTAAAAAAGTTTGTATGCAGCTTATTTTGTGTTGTTTTGGACGATTGCTGTTGAAATCAAGTATTTGGTATGTGTGGGTAGTTTTAAGGTATACTTGTGTGTGTGCAGTGTACCGTCATCTGTTCTGGCCAATAGGATGTCTTAGAAAGTAGGTTGTGGAAAGTAAGTTGTTTGTCGTGCTCTTCGTCTTTAGTGAAGGTTATGTTCTTTGTGGTATTGTTCATGGTGTGTAAGAATTGTTCAGTTTTGTCTTTCTTGACTATGGCAAAGACGTCGTCGGCATATTTTTTCCATAGTCTGATGTTCGGGTTGTTTGTGACTAATTGTGTTTTGAGGTGTTGTATGACGGCTTCTGCGAGAAAGCAGGATTGTTGTGACCCCATTGGTGTGCGTGAAATATGTCTATAGCACGAGTTTTGGAATGAAAATTCAGTGGAGAGGCAAAGTTTGAGTAAGTCTAGGATGTCATATTTGTCTAGTTGTGTTGTAGCTTGCCAAGTTTTGTCGTTTGTTACTAGTTTGTTTAAAATTTGCTTATCTATGTCTAGTGGTATGGATGTGAAGAGTGATGTAATGTCGTAGGATCATGGTTTCGTCTGGTCATAGTTTAATGGTGTCAGTGATGACGTGGTGGCATTTTTGATGGTGTGAGGTGAATTTTTGACAAATGGATGGAGAAAAATAGAAAGATATTTTTATAGTTCATACGTAGATGATCCTAGAAGAGAAAAAATAAATCGAAGTGGGTTGTTTTCTTTGTGGATTTTTGGTAGTCCGTGAAATTTGGCGGTGGATGAGTCATTTGGTCGGATTCTTCTGTAATCGTTTTTGGTTAGTTTCGTTTTGTCTTTCGGTTGTTTCAGTTTCTGGTTAATGCAGTTGGTGGTCGTTTTGCTGGGGTCGGCGTGGAGAGGTTGGTAGGTGGTGGTGTCAAGCAGAAGAGTCTTGGCTTTGTCGATATAATCTGATTTGTCCATTATAACTGTTTTGCGTCCTTTGACAGTTCGCAATATGATTATTTGGCCGTCGTTTTGTAGGTTTTTAATTGCTCTTACTTCTTCGTTGTTTTACGTACCTAAGAGGTTAGTGGTGATTTTGTGACGAATGTCTTCTTTCGTTTGGTCTGTTTAGTTGAAGTACTTTAAAGCTGATTCCAGGTCGGAAACGGTTTGCATCTTTAAAGCTGTAATTTAATCCTTTGTTTCCACTCTTAGTTTGCTGTTTGGTTAATGATTTTTTCGAGATTTTTGTGACCCAATCGTTTGTGTTGGGATGGAGCTATTTGTGTGATCTTGATTCTTGTAACTTTCGTTGGAGTTTGTGGTGTCGTTTGGTTCTATAAGTGGATGTTGCTTTTTTAATGGCTTTTTAAAGATATGGCGTTTGATTGTGTAGTGTAACTTGTCACTGTTTCTGGATGTTCTTGCAGTTTATGTCGGTAGATTCGTAAGCGGTTGTGGGCATCTGATATGAGGACGTTAAACATGCGGTGGCCGTTTCAATGTGTGATTGTTGAGCGCAATTTATTTTTATTAGTGGTCGATAGTTGATGCTGTTTGGTAGAATTCGTTGTTGTTTACATTTGTGGAGGAAGTTTAGCTGTTCTAATGTCGATGACTCTTTGCGTGCAAATAATTTCCATTTTCTTATTCTTATGAGAATATCTATCCCATATGTCGATTTAATAAATTTTAAAATTGGTAATCCAGGCATAATTGTTGATAAATACAAGTTTCTCCGGATTTTAAATGATTTTTATTGTGCTTTTGACTGGTTGCTTCGAGTTTTCATCAGAATGAGGAAGTTATCTATTTACAGTTGCTTTTAGCTTGTAAAATTAGTATAGCGGGTGGATTAATATGATTGGATATGATGAAATGCGTTGTCATGGGTTTGGTGTAATGTGGATGTGATTGGTATTCATATTATTCGATTGTGTTGTTGTAGTCTTGGTGTTGTTTGTCTCCGCCAAATTCTACGGACTTCCAAAAATCCACAAAGAAAACAACCACTTCGACCTATTGCACCTCTTCCAGGATCACCTACGTATGAACTATCAAAATATCTTTCTGACATTCTTTATCCATTAGTCAAGAATTCACCTCACACGATGAAAAACGCCACCGCCTTCCTCGCTATCATTGCTACCATTAAACTACGGCCAGACTAAAGCACGATATCCTACGACTTTACATCACTCTTCACATCATACCACTAGACATAGCCAAACAAGTTATAAACGAACTAGCAACGAACGACAAAACGTGCCAAGTTACAACACAACTAGACAGAATGACATCCTAAACCTACTCAACCTTTGCCACTCTAATGAATTCCCCTTCAAAAACACATAATACAGACAAATTTCAGACACACGAATGGGGTCACCGCTATCCACTTTCCTCGCAGAAGCCGTCATGCAACACCTCAAAACACAATTAACACAATTAGTCACAAACAACACAGACTTCAGACTAAGGAAAAATATGTCGACGACATCTTTGCCATAGTCAAGAAAGACAAAACTGAACACATCATTCACATCATAAACAATACCACAAAGAACATAACCTTCACTAAAGACGAAGAGCACGACAAGCAACTTACCTTCCTACACATCCTACTGACCAGATTCATGATACAACCGATACGATCTACATGATACCATGTAAAGACTGCTCAAAACAATACATTGGACAAACATCAAAGAAAATCGAAACAAGACTCACAGAACACAAAAATGACATAAAACGACGAGATCTGAACTCACTACTGGCAGAACATACCCACAGAAACAACCACACATTTGACTGGACAGAAACTAAAGTACTCGGACGCGCACAGACTAAACACCCACGCGAATTTAAAGAAGCTTGGTACAGTAAAAACAACGACACAATAAACAGACATATCGACATACCTATCATACACTCACAACTAAAGAAAAGGACAAAAAACTACAAGCAACACCAAAACTACAACATTACACTTAATAATATTAACACCAATCATATTCACAATACACCAATACCCATGATAATGCATTCCACACCATCAAATCACATTAATCCACCCATTAATCCAATTAGACGCTCTAATGAGAAACAACTGTATAGAGCTTCTTATATCTTTCTAATGAAGGCTCAAAGGACCGAGTCGAAATCTTAATGAAATAATTTTTACAACAATCCGAAGAAACTTTCATGTCATAAGTAATATTACAGTATATCTGAAGTCTAGTTAGCACGCTAAAGCTCCAGTTGTATAATAGAAATTAAAGTGTGGAATGTCATTTATTAAACGTATTTGTTATGAAGCAATTACAATATCCTACATGATGTTGTCGCACAAAAAAATGAAAATCGCAATAAAAATCGACTGTGATATGTTTACTGTTTTCCTTTAGCGGCCCGCTACGGCTAAACTTAGTTAATTGTATCAAATATTCCACTTTGCGTGCATCTTTTATTTTACAAAAAAAACACACATTCTATATAAAAATAGCATTTGCAAAATTATTTTCCTTTTCACGCTAATTTAGCGCATTACTTGTTTTATTTATTGGTGAATATTTTGTTTCGAGTAATGATTTTACTATGTAGCAGGGTTTTCTCTTGGTTTTGTTATAAAAGAATGAAACACATAAATGAATTATGTATTCACTAACATTATTATGCACAATATTATAATTTGACTAGAATACCAAACTAGAGGTAAGTGCTGCTGAAGTTAATGTGAGTCACTTGTGGGACAAAGGAGCCAATGGTCTCAAATTTTTCAAAAACACGCAAATCATATTGCTGTAGACCCATAGCTAAAAACTAATAAGAATAGATTTAAATATCAGTGCCACATGCGCACAATCTCATTTCCCATGCGACTGTTGTTTAAAATAATCATTTGAAAAGGGTAAGTGTTGATATAATAATTGCTCAATTTTCTCACGTAATTTGCAATTTTTTACAAAATGAAAAATGATGTAATTTTAAAATGTTTTTCATAAGTTTTTTTTTTCATAAACGTCTCGTATGTAGCAACATAAAATGTATATCATTTGAAAAACAAAACAAGCAAAACAAGCAAAATGAGCAAAACAAGCTAAAAGTACTGTTTACACTGAATTTATTTGAAATTCATTACACAAAAGCTTTATAACATGAAAGCCACAATAATTGAGCTGTAACTGCTACAAAAATTTAATCATGCGATCCATAACTCGTGTACTATAAATTACTCAGGCGGAAGAAATAGCTATGCAGAGTAAACTATTTTATACAGATTGTATTTAATGCATACATAATTGTACGTGTGGGTTCCTTAACCATATATATTATCTCATATCAACTACAAAATTAAAAAAAAAGAAATACATGCAATGTCACAAAAATTGTGGGGAACAACTAGTACTTGAATGATCAGTTACAACCATCATTTACAACGATAGCAACAACAGACAATTATTATAGCAAAAGTAACCGGGCATCCAACGCTCAAAGAGATAAAACTACATAAAAAAAAACATAAGGACAAATGAATGTTTCTTATTGTGGTGTTAAAATTTTACAAAGGACAACAGTATCGATATTAAGCAATTATTGAATGAGGTTGAGCATGATATCAAGAATTAGTCAGACCGATATCATTGTTATCTGTCGAAGCAAAGCTGAAGTCTGAATAGTTTTTGATATCATGCGAAACACAAATTCAATTATTATTTTATTATTCACTGGGGTATCATCAAAACATATCAATGTAAAACATTTTTCAAACCTTCGCTAATTTGTTTTTGTCAGACAGTTTCTTCAAGTTTTTCTCATTTAGATATATTGTAAAGATCAGCTTCGCCGCTTTTTTAGTGTTTTCCGCAACTTTTTCCTTTAAAAGGTTTCACATCCTTTCTAGAAACTCTGGCAAACATCGCAGTTGTTTGATTTGTTTTCAAAACCGGCTTTAAATGGCGGCCATATTAGTAGAAACTATTATCTGTAGATTATGACATCAAAACCTACTGATATCGAGAATTATTCGGCAAGTAGTTGACCAATCACAGCCGAGAATGCTCACATAGCGAATAATAACGACAGTTATTTTTGACGTTAGCTCAAATGTTAATGACATTATCAATCAATTAACTGTTTTTGTCAAATTTTAAAATCGTTAATGTTTTCAAGTTTTTACAAATCAGCACCAGCTTTACTTAAGGGAAATAATTTAGCCTCGTGGATTTCAATATGTCTGCCAAATTTAACTACTTTAGTTTGAAATGAAATGAAAATGAATGAAAGGAAAATCACATGCTAAGAAAAAGTCGTTAACTAAATCATGCAAACAATTAAATAAAAGTTTATTGATAGAAAACGCATGCTTTTGTAGAGGTGAATGGTTGAATGATCAGCAAATCAAGAGAGATTTAGTGGAAGAAGGAGGTAGTACCACTTTGCAATTCCTTAATTCTAGAGCATCTATATGGGCAACCGTATAAGGCTAATGCAAACATAGTAACTCTTAAGTTGTCCTTGTCCATCCAGGAAATGCATCCAGAGAGTGCATTTCATTCGCTTTTCATTTTATTTTCAAATTAAAGTATTTTAATTTTGTTATTTTTCTGTTGTTTGCTCAGAATATTTGTCTACTTTTTAAGACTTTACAGCTTTCATTTTATACAGTGGCGTAGCCATCCCACAAATTTGTTTATGATATGAAATTGTTAAATCATTACCATTATTCATTTCTTTAAAAAATTTTTGTTTTTACATTATGGAAAAACTAGAAGAACCTTTACGTAGCACAAACAAAATTTTGGACTGGCTTGGGACATGGCCTACTCAAATTTACGTATCTACTGTAAATTTGAGTAGGCCATGCTTGTGACTATGACACAAAATATTTTGTTTCAGATTGCCACAAATTGTAAATATGAAATACAACAGCGAAGTCTTCTTTAAAAGGTGAGAAAAAAGTACGTGCGTTGTCATTGATTGATAAAGTCAATAGTCATCATAGCTATTTTTATGCAATTGTCTTATGATACTGATTAAATACTTAACTAAGGCACTTGAACTTTAGATTATAAGTGTTTCAGGAAAAGCAATTAATCAAACTTTTTAAAGCTTGTTTTCCATATATCGTCGCATTGTTAATCGTGAGGAAAAACTCATCTTTCTAATTAAGCCCACTTGATAAGTTGTCGGTCAATTTTGAAATACCCGTGACTTCCATACGATCGCCAATCGTCAAAACACCCAAAAAAGCATGGGTACTAGGAAAAATTTCAGCGAAATTTGAATATAGTGAGATCCAAAACAAAAATGGACGATTTAATTCTAATGAAACAATTTTATTTTCTAACTCTTGCATTTTACCGATGTAAATTCCTTAAACGAAGAGACACCGATTTTGGGTGAGGGATATTTACAAAAGACGTCATGAATGAGGGACGTTTCAAAATTTGGTTGGAGAGCTTCGCCTTCACGATCGTGAGTTCTTCTTCATGTAAGTTGTTGTGTGCATCACAAATGGGAAATTGTTCGTTTAGGTACATGGATTCTCAGGTTAGCAGTCCAATAGATACGTGAGTCGGAATCGTATAGATTATAAGTAAATAATTTTTTTCAATTTCTTTGCCGGGTCCTCACGATCTACATTAATTTCAATTCAGGTTAGCAGATATAATATAAAAGCAATACAATGATTAAGCTTTCGCTCAGGTTAGCATGTGGTAACTGTCAGCAGCACTTATAGACTAAAATCCTTTGTGTCCCAATGAATATTACGCGTCAAATTACGCGTCAATTAAATCATGCAATACCAGTCACGTCAATAAGTGCATTAGTTAAACTAATGATTGTCGAATATCACCAATATAAATACAATTACATGCAATCTGTAGATTGACCACTCATGTTGTGTTGTCTAACTAAGACCAAGAAATCCCTGGAAGAAATATTACTAATAGTTCATGTACGCGTATCGCATATTTTGATGCTATTGTGGCGATATGTTTGTCTATGTGCCGAATTCCACATAGACAACATATCGCTACAATAGCATCAAAATATCCTTACGCGTACTGAACTATTAGTAATATCGGAAGCGTATATTTATATTAGCTTTCTGCCATCACGTCAATTTCGTATATGTAAACTAATGACGACCGTGGGCAGGCCAGACCAGGGTAAGACTGAGACGAATGTGTAGTGAGTATTTTGAAATGTGTAGCGAGTATTTTGAAATGTGTAGCGAGCATTTTGAAATGTGTAGCGAGAATTTTGAAATGTGTAGTGAGTATTTTGAAATGTGTAGTGAGTATTTTGAAATGTGTAGTGAGTATTTTGTAATGTGTAGTGAGTATTTTGAAATGTGTAGTGAGTATTTTAAAATGTGTAGTATGATTTTGAGTGATGTTTTCTTATTGTTTGTTATGTTTTTTAAATTATTTTTCTGGTGACCCGTACCGACCACCGTACCTAATGGACTGACAATGTATCAAGTTGCTAAAACAAGCAAAGTATTTTAGAGTATTTTCACTGCATATGAAAGTTTGGACGACATTTGACTTTGATATCCTTTGATATCCTGATTGCATATTTCCCGCGAGTGTCATTTGTTTTGATGGATTTTTGTATCTTTCGGTACTTCGTTTGATCGCCAAAATTGTCGTGACAAAATTCTCCATGAGCGGGCTTGCTACGCCAATGGCCCATGTTTGCTGCTAGACTATGATATATAACCCAGAACAGTCCATTTAAGCCATTATTAGTTCTATAAAGTGCTAGTTTACATATGCACAAGTCTCCATCAATACATTCTTTACGTATGACGTCATATTTGATTTTGTACGACTGAGTAAATTTTGACGTGTTTTAAGCCTCGTCTTTTAACCAAGCCAAATCCATTTAAAACATAAAATAATGAGAAATTTTATCCCATTTTATTTTTCCTTTGAGATATTCTGTGCATATAAAATGTGACGTTTGAAACAGGCTTAACCCAATACGTGTTCGGCGTTTTATTGTCGAATAACTTGAAGTAGAACTACGACCTACTGCGCAATCATAAGTATTTTATTATTTCAAATTACGCATTGTTGTAATTTATGTTTTTCTTTTATTGTCGTTTTCTTCTATTTTGTGGCGACCTAACACGAAATAAATGGTCAATTTTGCTGGCAAATATCCAGATTGAATCTTGAAGCGGTGAAACTAAAGCAAAATCTTGTAATTGGAAATAACTGTTTTAAACATGTTCTTGTTCATGAGAAACACAGAACATAATTTACACACAAAAAATGCTAAGGTTTGTCGACCGTTACTTTTTGTTTCAAATGAAAGGCAGTGAAAGACAATAACTGATTTTTTTACCAGTTTTCCATTATCATAGTGATGTTTGCTTTTTTATACTTTTGCAAACTTTTCTAACGGCTAGAACAGCAATAATGCATAAAATGTTAAGGTACAATGGCAATTTTAAGGGTTGAAAAGACAATTGGCCGTTCAAAAGACAATTTTTTTTGGTAAGGAGGAAAGATTTAAGAATATATCAAATATATAAACACCATAAAAATTATGAGATTTAAAGTTAAATTTGGTTGTAATTAGATGAGGTAATGCTCGGATTCGATTACACGCTGGTATTGTAAATATTTAAATACACATGAAAGGAGAAGAACACATGGTATAGAAATAGTTTTAGAGTAATTTTTACTTACTGAAGTTTCCATTCTTCTTTTCATTATTTTTTTGTTGATTGCCACTATTAACAACCACAAATTTAGCTAAACGGTTAGAAAAATTACAACGTCAGAAGTACACTTTTAAGAATGATATTTCTGATGTTTTACTACAGAGAAGGCAACCAAATTTATATTAATTATTCCTTCTATACAATAAAAGCTATATAGGAATTAGGAAATGTGAAACACTGAAAAAATTTCTTATTAAACTTTGTAGCTACAGGACAATGCATCCTTTATTTATGATTTATATATTTATTAACTTGAAACAAATTTATTTTTCAAATTGTAAGAAGTGACGTACGATAACAAATTTGTCGGCTTTAACAAAAATTCAGGATATTTTTAATCTTTAAGTTCCTTCTATTTCCTTAAATAAGAATTATCTTCAATACTTAAAGCTTCATTTTTCTCCACGAACTTATTGAATTCCTTTTTATGCTTGGCATTACGTATCATTTCTTGTGCATGGACATATATATCCATGAAAGAAAACATTAAAGATGGATTTCAAAATAGCAAATACCATGGTGAATGGTGATAATAACAATTTAATAGTTCTTAAAAGAACTGTTTTAACCAGAACACTAACCCAACAATTCAAAGGAACCGTTATTTGCAGCTAGAAAGAGACACTATGCATTTTGGCAGACTACTCGTCAGGTATCAACGTCTGCTGAATGAGAACCTCCAACTCACGCTATATTTATAATGTTACAAAAGGTCAATGTCATCCCTATTTTTAGAGAAGACACTTAAAACAGAGACAGATTAAACACGTAATCCTTTTGTCGGCAAAGGACAGGATTAGTCAATTTAATTAATACCGACTCCATGACGCGTAGCTGGAATAACGAGCGACATTTTTTAATAATTTTAAAGTTTTCATCAGAATAAGCATTGGCACAGCGAGTGTTGCTTAAAAGATGTTTTCCAATCGCTGAATCACATAGAATCGGATTTTCACTTTTACACCCACGTTTTGGTAGTTGTCGCAAAGGAACAGTTTTATTCCAGACAGAAGCTGGTACATGCTGTTTTATTCTTTCACTAAACCTTTGAGAAGTCCTACCTACATAGCGAGCATCACACTCACATTTAAACTCGTAGACTACATTGCTTGATATTTGAGCAGGGAGAGACTCTTTGGGAGTGGGTGGAAGAATAGTTCTTTTTGAGAATATAAAGACCACATTGCATGCAAAAACAAACTCTCAGTGACATTTTTAGTTTCCTTCTCGATGTCATTAGAGGCCTTAACCATCCAGGGAAGTTTAAGGAAAACAGGGCACTTGGCCGGTCCGAAAAGTTTATTCCGCTTATTGTTAGTGGATAAGAAAAGTTTGTCTACCAAATTTTCCGGATATCCATTTAACACAAAAATATTCTTCAGTGAGATAAAATCACTATCAATAAACTCTTGAGGACAATCTATGCGTTCGCTTTATGAAACACTTCACTAAAGAAATCTTTTCTCTTCTACACATTTCCTGTACACACAATACAATGACTTAAGAACCCAGATAACAAATACGGTTAACCTGACGTTTACTCCTCATTTGGCTCTGAAGATGAGTACCGCTAAGGTTGTCGAAACGTCAGTCAACAACAACAAAAACAGTCCTTCTCAGGACTATACCAATCTGGACGATCTACATTTACAAACATGTAACGACACTCCCGGGTTCAAACAATTTACTTCATTTCACTTGATTCATTAAATATATGCGGACAAAAACAAAGTAAAAGTAATTGATCACTGTGATCTTATCAAATTGACTGGGTTGAATTTCTCCGTAAAAAGATTCGAGAGTTAAGAATATCTGGATAAGATGAAAGTCAACTTGATGCTTGGGCGTATTATCAAAACTTTTTGGAAATGCTGACTGAGGATAGTTCAATTTCGCAAATTGTGCTCTGAGTGTTATCGATGATATATCGATGGTATATCAGAGGCCTTTGATGGTATATAAGAGGTCCTCAAATTCCTAAAACACTTTGAACCTTCTGAATCTCAGAAGATATACTTTAAAAACTGTCAAGCTTAACTTGAGTAGAGCTGATAATACTTTATACAGAGACAAAGCGACCTTTTTTTTCTCAACACTTTCTCAACATGTTGACAGCTGTAAACTAAGGTATAAGTCAACTATGCAATAGTATTGACAGAAATAACATTTTCTTGATATTATTTTTTTCTTTCAGCTGTATGTGTACTGAAGCTTAATGAACACGTTTACGAAAGAAAGAGGATTTTATTTGCAAATTAGGTACACTGTCTTTACCATTTAACACTAAATGAGCACCTGCTTCTATAGCTAATTATTATTTTTCATAAGCAATTGCTTAAATTGTCATATTTAATGACTGACCCCCTTAGCAAGCTCGTTTACATGCAGATATATTTAACATCAGACATAATTAGACTTTCATCAGTCTAGTGAGCAGATGAGCACCTTTTTATAATCACTTGCTCAAATGGTCCATGTGTCATGACTCACACGACGTCATGGACACGTTAATTCAGAGACCATGGAAGATTAATAATTGGTAAGGCTCATATTCAAATATGCATGTTATAATCCGTTGAAAACAATGAACTTGAAATGAAGCTAAATAACGCTAATTATGGTAAATAACGCGAAAATGAGTATAAGCAACACCCCCCACACCCCCCCCCATTTATCAAACACTAACCGCTCATAAGCACTTGCTCATTTGCTCAAAAACTTATGATACAGGTAAAAAATACTAATTTTAATAAGTTTGTGCCGACGAAATAAACTTAAAGTATCGTTGAAAAATATTTAATCGAGGTTTTAACTTACGCCCACACAAAAAGGATTACTTTCCACAAATGAATCAGGGAGAAATATCTCAGTCAGACTCAGACTGTTACGAAATACATATCGATGATAATGTTTTAACAAGCTCAACAGATGAGTCTGAATGTTTGATGCTAACAGGAAAGGATGCTAAGACAGTAGAACACACTGACCCTTGGATACCGTTGCTAGAAGAGGCAAGGGAAAGGAATAATAATGATTTTGATGAAATGAAAGAAAGCCTTTTCAATAGAGGTCTAGATGAGCAGGCAACTGAAGATCAAGCATCATATTCTAATATCCTATATCAAAATTACAGAAAGAACTGGAAAGCATATTTTGCAACATGGATTGTAGATAAACAAAATGAAAAAGATCCCATCCACTTAAAAATCATCCATTTTAAGAAAGCAATGATTTTGATTCGCACGAAGCTCTGGAAGCAACCACTAGTCTTTATTAGCCGACTTTAAAATAACACAACTTTACTGAAACTGCAAATTACCACGAAGAAGATTAACTGATATTATTATATTAACTGACAAACCAGTATGGGAGCTAAAGCTGAAAAAATCTGTTTATTTTAGTGGACGAACGACTCGAGACAACCAAATGACCAATTAACACAATATTTCGAAAGCGATATTCTCGCCCGTATTTTAATAATAACTGTCCAATATGTCTTCAAAACACTTGCATTAATGATTTGTTTCCAATACAGCTTAATCGGAAGAGTTTGCGAACAATGACAAGAAGTAATTTACGAAAAACATCAATTGAGTTGAGTAACTCTATGTCTTTTGCCCGGATCCCGCGCCATGTTTGATTTATCATGAATGTCACCCAATATGGCTGCTCGTCAGCAATCTAGACCAACTATATCTATGGGTACCTCAGAACTGTGCGTTTCACAAACCTGTTCTGAAATTTCAGTTTGTGTATATTTTGTGACATATTTTTAATCTAAAGTGAAATATAAAGAATTAGCTGAAAGGTATCATCCAAAGGAACAAATTGTGATTTTGAATGATGATATTGACGACAGTCTCTTTCAGGTGGGTCAAATGTGAAAGATAATTGTCTTAGCTTCTCCAACTGCTATCTAATTCTCAATTTGTTTTTTAATTTCCTTCCGTTTTTAATACAAACTTCGGTTAACATGAGCCGAATACAAGAACATATTGACAAACGGCAGACATCAGGGGCGGTTCCAGCTTCTGGGCTGACCGTGGCCCTGTGACGTAGCGAGCGCCTTCGGCGCGAGCCAACGCTAGGGGGGTCTGGGGGCATGCTCCCCCAGAAAATTTTGAAATCTAGACTCTCGGAAAAGCAAATTCCGGCATTTCAAATGTAGAATACAACAATATTTTAGTTATAATCTCATCTAAAAAAATTCTAATATCGCCATTTTTTTAATTCTGTTCGGATAAAAATTTTACTTAGCTTGTGGTGTCTGATGTAAAATCAATGCAGTTTCCGTACCTTTCTGTAATCACAGGATTGTTGCCGCAGGAGTGAGAGAAAGATGAAGCATGTTATTTTTGCAGTGAATAACCAAAAGACAGTTCACTACAAAAAAATAATCCCCCATCTTTGTTGCCCCATCAAATGGTCTTTTTCGAAAAGCAGCGAGGATGCCTTTTGTAACAGCCATAAAGATGGCAAGACTAATAAAAGCAATATTCGAAGGTGGTCTTCTTCCAACAACAGCAAAGATGTTTATCCAACAATCGTAAAGATTGCAAGAATAATAAAAGCAATGTTCAAAGGTGGTCTTCTTCCAACAGCGACAAAGATGTTTATCCAATAATCGTAAAGTTGGCAAGATTAATAAAAGCAATGTTCAAAGGTGATCTTCTTCCAACAGCGACAAAGACGTTTATCCAACAATGGTAAAGATGGCAAGATTAATAAAAGCAATGTTCAAAGGTGATCTTCTTCCAACAGCGACAAAGACGTTTATCCAACAATGGTAAAGATGGCAAGATTAATAAAAGCAATGTTCAAAGGTGGTCCTCTAAAAACAAAGTAACAAAATGATTTTTGGTGGATGGGATTTTTTGATCTACCAAATAAGAAGGTGGCATCGCAGCACAATGAAAGATATGGACATAGTCAATTGCACTTCCATCAACAAAATCTCTTGGATATATTGTACAATTGAACATTTTAGCCAACGAATCCCAATTTCCTTTCACTTCAGTATCATTAGTAATTGGGTAGTATGACTGAATAGCACACTGGATTACTGTGGACAAAGCAAACATACACATCAAGGGGAAAAAGGTGCAATTATTCGCTCTTTCCACTGTTTCTTGTAAAACTGCTGCAATTTCATTCGCATTTTCTAAAGAGGTTAGAGCTGCATCAGATATACACATGGCAAAGGCATTTTTAAGTGAAGTGAACGCACCATTTTTATGCTGGGACTCGAGAAGAGGATGGGTAGAATAGTATTTTGCATTCTCAAACATTTCAACACTAGTTAGGAATCTCAAGTAAATAGAGAGAGTCTCATTCCCAACTAATGTAATAGAACATGCATTGAACAGAAAATTCCCATTGGCTAAAGTACTAAAAGAAAAATTAGTATTTAAGTATCAATGGCTGCTTTGTTATACCAAGTTATACCTGGAAACAAATCTGCTAGACTGACTATGACATTAGAATAAATAAGGGTAACCAATACTGTTAAAGATAGACTAATAATATTGAAATTGAGAAAGTTATTTTCTCTTTGTGTTAATTTGGTAACATCATGATAAAGTCAAAGTCACAGGCAGGTAGTCTAAGATTTGGAACTAGTCTAGGCATGTCGAACAGGATTCAGACGACTTATTGATTCCATCTACTATAGCATCAATATTCTATATAACCCGCGAAAGAAAGTAACAGTTATTCAATATGATATGTTAGTTTCTTTAACCAGGGGATAACATAAAATGCCAGGAATACAAGGATAATACATTATTGATTGGCTTAAATTTTAAAAAGGACTAGCTTTGACTAATATTGAAGTAAAACATTTTTTTAACAGACAGTAACAATTAAAATTATTTAGGCCGTACATTAGACAGACTGAGTATGCAAAATAATGACAGCTTTAGACATATATTTTACAAGATACACTAAATATGAATAGCTGAAAATGAACGGATTGATCATATATTTCAGGCCAAGATGTCAAACGTAAATAAAAATATAAATTAATACCCCAATACATGTAAATTCTTACCTAACAGGGACATTGGGTCCTGATCTTTCAATTTGGCTTTCAGGGAACTGCAGTTTTGAAAATGAACAACTTCGTAGCATAATATCGCCAAGTAGAATTTATACGACGAAGCCTTTCCTCGTTGATTATTTTAACACAGTGTTGTCTCAAGTTAGATAATTCACCAGAAATAATTTGCAAGCGTTCTCTTGCTGAAAGGTTTGGACAAGCTTTTCAAGAACATCGATCTTTTTAGAAGTTTCCATTGATCCTAATCGCTGAGTAGAACTAGAAGTAGCGTTTTTCAAGTCGACAAGAATCGAGCTATAACATATGACTTGTATTTATTGTGCAATCAAAATACATTCACCGTGGCTCACCGTGGCGCACATGACCAAAACGTTCCATGTGATTGGCTTGCAACGCTGCACCGTGGCTAAAGGTTACTATATTTAGCAACTATTGCGAAACTTTTGAACGCTGACCGTGGCTCTTCATTCTGAGATTGCAGGCTCGAATTTACGAACATATTCCGAGCATATTCATGGCGTATTCGGCAAGATTCGAGACGCTTTCGGTGATTTTACAGTTCAGAGTTTAACTGGATGATAATACTATTTTAACAAGACGTTTAATTTGAAGTTTTTGTTCTGTTAACACAAATTTTTGACAAAAAATTACAAAATTCATTCAATTTTTGCTTTTGATCGAATTTTGCTGTATTTGAGCAAAATTTTTAATCATGAAAAAGTCAACCCTGGAAAAACTTAAGTGGCAGAATTCTGACCGTGGCTCAAGACACTTTCGCCATGGCCTAGATCCGCCCCTGGACATCAGACGCAGGTAAGAAGTACAACAACTTGAAAATGACAAAAAGCATGTTTTTCAAATATGGTAGTTTGAGTATTTTCCGAGTGCAGACGACGTGATTTTCATGTTTGCTGTACTATATGCAATTTTTTCGACAACTTTTGATGAATATTAGCCAAACGCATTTAAAAAGCGTTATGATATTTTCCGTCTTAATTTCCGTATAACTTAAAGTCAAATTTTAAACACTGCATTCTTTCAGTCATAGCAATAGAAATATCGTCGCTATGTTAGTTTTCCGTCAATATTTCTAAAGAGCTGTATACAAGTTCTTTGTTTATTCGCTTGAATCTTTTTTTGCAATGCGTGAGAAACTATAACGCTAGTGATTCGTCAATAAAATGAAGGGATTGACTCATGTTTTGCAATATAACTACCGTTCGTATCAAAGGGATGCAAGTAATTATTTCTAGCACATAGAATTACCCCAGTAAATTAAAGTTAAAACGAATTGTGTTAAAAAAATGTGAACCAGCAGAGAAGTGGGACCCTAACAAGTATTCTTACCTTATCTTTAAAAAGGAAATTACCTGTAGGACATTCTTTGCATAAGTGCATGCAAAGCTTTTACTTACTTATGGTTTAAATTTATACATATTTTTTTATCGTATGATTTGAGTAATATAGGATTGGCTTTTTTAATATGGAAAAGCAAAATTTATAAACTAAGTACATGGTACCGTTTGACAAGAAAAATTGTCTTTTCCTGACCCATGATCGTGTCTTTCCATGTATTATTGCCTTTTGTGACTCGTGGCTGTACAAACTGAAATTTAATAATTTTTTCATTTTAAACAGGACGTTTCCGAAGAGGCTGTCGTTTATATCCATGGCGAAAATTTCAAAGAAAGTTCAATGAGCCATAGTGATGAAGGGTATAAACACCTACGTTTCTCAATGCTCTAACGCTTTTTTCCCTACTATTTGTATAGAGTTTTCGAAGGATACTACAAGGAAAATCTATCACTTCCGCAATTTAATAATGGTAAACGTCTCTTACCATGTTAACAGAGGCTACATAAGAAGTAAACAATCACATTTTGGGGCAACACTTGTGCATGTGCCTTATCGTATTAAATATAGATTGAAGTATAAGCACGAGATATTCCTTCGGGAATTCGGCATAATTTTGTAGACAAAAGAATCTAGTTTGGTGTTGTCATATAGTTTAGATATTAACAAAATTATTTATTATTCTGCTGATCTTTGATGTTTTTTAAGTTTGACTTAAATGCAGTACGAACAAAAAGGTCATCTCAAAATTAAGTTTTAAGTAAATTATATCGAGAACGATGAAGTATAACATTAAATATACAATTTCAAACTCTTCACATAGTTGGGTTCATTTCCTATTCATTTCTGCATAAGTAATTCTTTCAAAATTTAGCTCTAAATATCATCGTACAATCATTAAAATCACAGCTGCACGAAACTCTTTCCACTGTTTGCCTATACCTGTGTCTCTTAATAACATCATTTAGTTATGTTTTTATTTTAGCTTTTTCAATGTTTATTTTTCGACGTAGAATAAGAGTACTTTACGAACGGACTAAAAGTATTTTATTTTGCGCGTTTTCCGTCTGCGTCCGCCGTACGTGTCTTTGATCCGCCATCCGCGTCCGCAATCCGTGTCCGCCGTCAGCGTCCGGCGCCCGTTTTTTATCTACACCCACTAAAACAGCGTCATATTGATTTATGACGCAAAAAAATAAGACAAATAAATTTGAAAGCAGAAAGCGTTATTATGGAAAATATGGCAAATTTGTCAAAAGATAATGTAGTCAAACGAAACGTGAACTCGCTGCCACCAGTACCAGCTTTTGTTACAAAAGAAAGCTATCAGCATGCAGGTAGTTTTTTGCCCCTACCGACCGATATATTCGTTAATTGTCCGCCGAAATGTGGCACGACATGGATGGCGCAAATAGTTCATCAGTTAAGAAGCGGAGGAGACATGAGTTTTAATGATATAGACGAAGTTGTATTGTGGATTGATACAGCTTATACATTTGGCGATGTCATCGACAAGGAGCAGACATACCATCCGAGGATTTTCAAAAGCCATATGTCATACAAAACGAGTCCTAAAGGTGGGAAATATGTAATTGTTTATCGAGAACCATGTGCAGTTATGGATAGCCTGTATGGTTATCTTGAAGGCCATTTCTATATCTCCGGAGAAATGACGATAGAGACGTTTATATCGGATATATATATGAAAAAGATTAAAGAATTAATGGATTATTTCGAGCATTTACGCAGTTGGTGGCCTAGACGAAATGATTCGAATGTTTTCATGCTGACTTATGAAGATATGTCAAATGATTTAGAAAGTGCTGTTCGCTCTGTTGCAACGTTCGTGGGAATAACGGATGAAGGGTCTACTAGGAATGCTGTGAAAATGAGTTCTTTTGATTTTATGAAGATACATAAAGACAAATTCAACACGAGCATCTATCTGCAAAATCTGCAAAGGATCGGATACCTTGGAACAAGCTTGTTAGAACGTGTTGCCACCGGATCTGCCACAAAAGGACGAGAAATGATGAGCGAGCAGGCAAAACAAGCCATTCAAAACATGTGGAATGAATCCATAACGCCTACAATTGGTTTAAAAAATTATGAAGAATTTTGCACGGCTTTAAACAATGAAAACCATCAAAACAGTAGAGTTTTTAATGTTGATTTGAACTTTAACCTCTGGATATAAGGGATGTAGATATAAAAATTTGTCAGCGAAATTGTCCTTAAAATAAGTTGTTATTCGCACGTGGTTGTAGTTTGTAAATGTTACACAGCAGTCTTTGCAGCCACCATTTAGCGATTCACTAGCGCCTTGAGAGAACTGTTTGGGAGATAAATGTTTGACTTGTATTCGCTATAGGTTTTGCCTTGTCTGCCATTCTGCAAATCAGAAATTTAAAGTAAATATTATTACGTGGCATCAGAGTACTCCTCATGCAAATAGATATCGTATAAAATTAAGTTTTGTGCATTGTGACGACTGATGGGTGACTGAGTATGACATCTTACTGGGTTGGGATAAGACACAGATACTGATAGCACGGATACGGATGAAGGGATGAAACACAGATGAAGGGATAAAGCATGGATGAAGGGATGAAACATGGGTAAGGTAATGAAACACGGATGAAGGGATAAAACATGATTAAGGAAATAAAAACAGGATCTTCTTAAAATTTTATTTCTTATCATGTGGCGGTGTCTACCAAAATTATCATGAAAATGTATTGCATCAACATTGTGTGCTTTTCTTTGGATTGTAAAAGAAAAAATTGTAGGAAAGTAAAAGCAAAATGTTTCAAAACATCTCTCAAAAAATGCTTCTCAAGAATTCATTTTGCATGTGAATATAGTTAACATATAAGCTCTCTGACAAAGACATTATCTAGACATTGTTTTTCTGCCTAAGAAAGTGTCTCTATAATGTCTGAAGTTGCAGGTTATTAAGGGCTTATTAATAACAAGTTCCAATATCGGGTAATCTGACATGTTTCATGAAATCAACTTAATTATGCAAGCAATCTTATGTTGTTTATGTTTTCTTCGCTTAATGTTCATATGTTTGTGGATGGAGATCGTCCAGGTTAGTAGACTCCTAAAAAGCATTGAGTTCTATAAGACCTGGAGGGGAAAAGGGTCGGGACCCCGGAGGGGAAAGGGGCCGGGACTACTTTGCAAATATAGTCCTCTTTTTGACTTTCCAACTTTAGAGAGTCAACTTTCCTTCATTTACAGTGACAAGGACATTCACAAAGAGTACAGTAATGAGGTGCTTAAGTATATCTGCAAATTTAATCTCCAGTCGAGTTTACGTCAAGTGGTAAATTTGTTAAAATTAAATGGTGTCTTGGCAGTGGCAAGTGCTTCAGTAGAGAGGTCGTTTTCTTGCTTGAAAAGGCTAAAAAGCTATGTGAGGAATAGAATGGATCAAGGTCGGCTTAGTTCTTTGTGTAGAATATCTATTCACAAAGATATCATTGAACAAAAAGAGGAATCAGAGGTGTTGCATGATGAGGTGGTTGAAAAATTTGTAGAAAAACCCAGGAGGCTGGCCTTTCTTTATAAATTATGGGAAAAGTATGTGTTTTGATATTTTTTCTTATATTGCATGGTACTTCATTGAGAGAATTAAGCATTACTTTAAGGAATAAAGCCATCTCACTCTACTTGCCCCAATCTAAACAAGTATAATCTAACTAGTGGAATGCTAACGACAATCTATCCCTATGCATTTCAGGAAGTATTGTTTTCAAGGTTATTTTTTGTGCTAATTCAAATTTCTTTTTTTCATTTTGGGGCAGTAATGAGTTAGATTCACTATGCTTTATGAGACAATTGCCTCCTGCATAACGTTTCTCTGAGCCACTTTTAGTACCTTTATACTAGTTGCAGTTTTGAGAATTGCACATTAAGAATGCAGCTAACAAAAACATGTTAACAAGGCTCTGTATTTAAATACTTTCCGGGGGAGCATGCCCTGCGCGACATGGGTGGGCGGGAGTTCCTATTTTTCCAGGCTACGCCACTGGCAGGTGATACAACTACGACAGAGGTACTTATTGGATTTAAATAAAGCCCCATTTCAGAATTTTGTCCTACTACAAACGTTTTCCAATAAAAGCGCCACAACTACTTAAAGTGATCCACTGATGGCAACAAGTACAATGAAGAAGGTTTTGGAGGGTACTCTGTTAACTAAAAATGCTAGCAAACGCTTATTGCAGAAAGAATAACTTCATATGCAAGATCCAGCTAATCGTTTTTTTAAGGCTGCAAAACTCTTGGACATACTTTTCAGTAGTCCATCTCACGACGTTTTTACGGTAGAGGTTTATTATCACAAGGCGTGATAAAATTTGCCTTCGCACAAATGAAGACTAACGAAAACAATGATAACAAAAAAAAAGACGTGAACATGTGATGCAATCATTTTACTACATAAATTAACCCAATTTCTTCCAGACAAGAACGCATTCCTATTCAACAAACTGCTAGAAGATTTTTTTAGTACGCATCCACCCATAAAATAAAGTTAATTCAAGAGTTTGGTAAAGGTATATGTTTTTACCTTTTGGAAGATACCTATTGATGAATCCTGCTGATACAAATCTTTCTAAATACGCAATTGCGGCTTTGCATGGATGTAGTCTTAGAGTCTTAGAGATAATGATATAGCAAGGGCATTCGGATGGATGGTAAGGCCATAAGTACAAAAAAATTCTGATCAAAAAAGCAATGGCCACTGACCCCAGTAGAGCTGATTGATGTAATTGAGTGTGGTATAGCACAATGTTTGTACAATTCCGTGGAGTAAACAGAGTGCACACATGCTGCAATAGTGGAATCACATCATTCCTTATGAAGACATCTGAGTTCAGAACCTGGCTTGGTCAAGTATGGTGTCTTCCAGGCAATCGTTATTATCCAACCCACGCAAAGAGATATGCACACACAGCGTATTGGATAACAAGGATAAAAAGAGGAAACCCTAACAGGCTATGGGTATACTCACGATACCAATAAAACATTACTTCAACTGCCAAAAGCGGAATAGAAAGCAGCCATAACTCAAATCTGTTCCCTTGTGGAGCGTTGACTACATTTGTGTGATAATGTCAAAAACAAAAAAGCAGAAATTGCTTCATATCATGTTGGCAAACTTATCGGACCTCCACTCATGGCAATCTACAAAGATGACGACTTAATGTGCGACGAAATTGCAAGCTGTTTCAAAAAGGACGTCTGTAGCTAGCTCACTGCGACGGGACTTTGATAATGAAGAATTGCATTTATAAGGTTCATGGACTGCATTCAACAAATCAGTTTCGCATTTTACTGCAAAAAATGACCTCAGGAATATTTTTCCGTTTAAGTTGCACTGCCATAATATCAAGTATGCAAGGAATATCTTAATTTTCTACTTGATTTCATACAAGATTTAGAAGTTACCTAAAGGTTTATTCAAGCTCTATCACATACTTTGGAAGAACATAAACAAATTATATAGGAATGCTTTCTCGCTGATAGGTAGTTTTCACCAGCTTCCTGTCAAAAGAAGTTACTCTTTAAACGTCATAATTGCCGAGTAGATAAGCAATGGGGTATAGATTCCGGTATAATAGCCCCTGCGTGGATAAACAGATTAAGTCTTTGAAGGTCGTCATTACTACAGGTGAATGATAGTGCATAAAGAATGCTTTGATGCTTTGGTCGAATTAAAAATAGAAGAATTGACAACAGCGACTACAGATCATAAACTATTGCCATGGGCGGATCTAGAGTATGTCAAATCCGTCGCGCGACTGATGTTTGAAATTCAAAAATTACCTATTCATATTACTTAAAAATTCATTAATTATTCTTACTTTATTATCGCATTTACTTCGTAATAAAAATGCAGCTTTATTTATTATTGAAAACTAATGACTAATCTAAAGAATATCTCCTTGGTAACCAGATCAGTTGAATTTTAATTGACCTGGAATAACCGACTGATAAGCGGGGTGGCTTGACTGGTTCGACGGATAAAGGAGTCTATCAACGGCAAAAACGCTTATTTTATTGGTCAATGGCCAGATCAGTGGACAGTCTGGAATGGTCTCGACTGATAATAAGGGTGGCCGGACGTATAAGGGAGTCCAATTGCTATCTTACAATTGGTTCATTTGAATTTTTGTTTTATTGTGATTGGTTTGACGGATTTCGACTGATAGCCAACTGAACTAACATAGTCAAGCGTAATGTCTGGAATGCGAGATAGATCATCACATTGTGATTCACTTTAGCGTGGTTTGTAAAATCTGTTTCATTGCATTTATTTGGAAAATCGTTTACAAACTACAATGTTAAATATTGATATGTATGCTGCTGTTCAGACTGCAATTTCGCAAGAGAATGACTAATCTCTGAATGAATTGAAATTGCGTTTGAATGAGGAATATTGTGGGGCGACTAAAATGCCGAGAGCGGAATTCTTATCATTGCTTTTGAAAGGCGAAACATCATTGAGCAGAGAGTTCTCAGCAGAAATTTACATCCCCAACATCGTGCGTAAGCAACACGAGGACAAAGGAAATGTATGCATGGCCTTAAGGTATCCAACCATTAATATCAATTTATACGACTATGAGATGTGGTTTTTGTCTATTGACTGTTGTATGAATTTTAATGAAGCAGATTTCATTTTGTGCAGTGTATACTGAAGATCTACGGCTTGGGCTTAATTTTATTATAGATATTGGCATAAATTCAGCGAATAGTGAATTTATATTTGAACTTTGAATTATCTTCTACATGTAACTACGTAGCTTTGTTAGATATTTCCTGGCCAGTTAGTTAAATTTTTGTTGGATGACTTATAGGAACACGACTTTTTTATCCAATTTAGATCAGAAGTATCTGGCAACTGTCTCTACAGTTCAGTGTCATTGCTTTTGGCAGGTGATAACAGTTTATTGCATATTTTGAGGCAGTTAACATCACTTGAGCTGTTTTTGAATGCTACTTTTTACTGCCAACATCCTTTATTTTCCTCAATTGTTGAACAGCATAAAGAATTCAACAACACCTCAAAGAATCTTTTACCTTTGACAGTATCTCAAGACTGTCTAGATTCTGGTTTTGTAGGTGTTGATCTTGTCAAAAAGGAGGCCTTTTTGAATTGTCATGACCAAAAGTGGTCATCGTTTCTATGCATTTTAGCTCTTTCTTCTGTGCTGGAGAAAAAAAATTTTACCTACTACCCAGATTGTGGAGAGAGCCGGCCTAAATCAATATTCAACTCTCTCGTTTGTCCAAGAAGAATAGTTAAAGAATCAGCCGATGCAATTCATCTTTTGTTTTGTTATAAAGGGGTAGTTAAATCAGATCAATGTTTCCAACCTAATCATTTTGTTCCTCTAGTTTTTTTTCCTAGCAAAACTAAAAGGACAATTTCTAAAACAGTGCAACTGGCTGCTTAATGCGCCGTTGCTGCAGAAATGTAAGACAGTGCAACTGCCTGGTTAATGCGCCGTTGCTGCAAAAATGTTAGACAGCACACAACTGGCTGCTTAATGCGCCTTTGCTGCAGAAAAGTAAGACAGCACAATTGGCTGCTTAATGCGCTGTTGCTGCAGAAATGTCTTACATCATAACTGGCTGCTGTAATGCGCCGTTTCTGCTGAAACAAAGACTGTCCATGTCCGGAATCACATTATTGCTTTGCACTATGTGTTTCCTAGGCATGCTGAAGATCCCTGACATTGGGCGAAACGGTCTTAGCGTGTTTGTCTTCAATATTTTGTAAGAAAAAATGAAAAACTGCGATTTAATTCACTTTGAACATTTGTTGTAAAGCTATTCCAAAACGCTGGAAATCGCATTTCTGGGACCCTAGGCTTCAACATTTTCCAGGGGAGGATGCCCTCGGACCCCATACGGCGTTTGCCGGTTTAGGACTGACGTTTGAAAAATCCTAGATCCGCCCCTTCCTATTGCCGTTAGTTGTTTCTTTTAGAAAGGATCCTAATTCAAGTACGCTAGAAATGGACATAGTTTGTAAAGGCTTTCAGAAGTTACAATGTGGCATCAATCAAGCCAAGGATAATACAGAAGCGAGTATAAATGTTGCTTATCTTAGAGACGCCTCGTGTACGATTTCCCTAGTCGTAGAAGGACTTATTGAACGACATCTTCTTTTTGAGCGCAATATGCTAAAGAAAACATTAACCATCAAATTTATGTGAGGTATGAACAAGTTTACTGCGTACTCTACAAGCAAAAAGCCACCCAGCCTTTAAAGATTTAAAGGAATGCAGTTTTTGTAGAAGTTTTCAAAGAGAGAAGTTTTCAACGATTCAGTGTGATTTGACTAGAGGGCTATTAAACAAAGAGACTAAAGGAGCTGTTGGTACTTTTCGTTCTTTATTCAGCACAAACCTGGCAGCTGGAAACTCCGGAAGCTTCGGAAAACCTTTGAAAATAAATAATCTCAAAGATCTTGTTAAAGCACAAGGAGTTTACCCATGGTAAAAAGAGGAATCACGCTTATCGTTTAACGAGTTTAAAGAGCAAGTTACAAAATTATGGTGTTAAATTGTTTGAAAAAATACTCCTAAATCTTTGCCAACCGGTGCTGAAATCGACAAGACAGTTGTCAAAGATTTGCTAAGTGCCCCTACGACAAGAAAGACACTGTTCATGACTTAATAAAAGGCTGCAGAGCAACGTTGAAAGTTTCTTCCACTTAATTAAGAAAGTTAAGCTCGACAATGGAGTTGAAAAGAAAAAGAAGGCAACATCGCGAAAGAAGTATCCGCATTTAATGAAGGCTGACAAGCCTTTGGCGTTATATTTGCAAACGCTGTCAGTCTAGAAGAGGTCATTCCATTGACCAGAAACAACCGTTTTGTTAGCTATAGCCACTCCAGATGCAAAACGGCTACCGTCATGCAAGGTGTCCCTCAAAAGTATTATGAGTGAGTCTGGCTCAATTACTGAAAATGTACGAGATGAATATTCCTAGTTTTGACTTCATGCCATAAATCCCATGGTTCCTAAGAAAACGTACCATGAATGGCTGCTGCACTTTGTAACACCTCCCAAAAACTATAATGCAGTTGATGTGGATCTTATCAACAACACCTAGAGTGTAAAGAAGGGAGCACAGTCGGCAATGAGCAATTCGGGACGAACGGAGATCATAAGGTATGTAGGATCCGAAAATGCTGCATGGCCATGAAGGGCAGGAGTTTTTCAAATCCGGTAGAAAAAACAACTCATAAAACTGATTACCACGTTCCTTCAGAGGGATGAAGGTATTAAAAACAGGTTACAGTAACTGCTGCAGATACAATATATTCTATATGTAATGATGTAATTAGCATTCTGTGGAAATTCAACTGTGAAGAGGCAGATTCTTGGTTAGTCTTACACGTTATGTTGGCAAGCGGTTATGTCATGGTGGTCTCTAAAGATACCAACGTCCTTATCCTGATGGTATGGCATTATTAAAAGCTTAGCATTACGAGGAAGTGGTATCTAAAATATGACCACAACAAATTGGACATCATGGTAGAAGGTGGGCACTTAAAAACTGGTGAGCAATAAAGCAGTTACATACTTTTATCGTTCTTTCACAATAAAAATACACCTTCAGGCTAAAAAGAGGTAAAAAGTACATTATTTGATGATTTGTTAAAAAACTCCTAAATTTAAGAAGCCCTAATTTGTGGTTATAGATGTACAATTACGAAACATGTGACATGTTGATAAATAAATAAAATCTTTCTTAGTTATTTGTGTGGAAGATTATTTGTCTAATGCTTCAAGCATTTCGATTTTATAAATGAAAAAATGACACTTTTTTAAAAATGTCAAGCAGAAACAAAGTGACGTCATCGGGGCATATGAAGTCATGACGACGTCATCATATTTCTTCATAATATATCATTCGAAGGGATTTGTACATTGTAACCAAATATCATGCATTTAGTGTGCCATTTTGACACAACAGTCAAAATAACTGAATTTATACAAATTTGTTCTAATTTTACTGATGTCATAAGTCACGTCAGATGTAAGCAATTACAAAATTTTTTTCTGGCTTTAAATAGAAAACTAAACGTTTGATTTCATTGTTGAAAAGTTTAGTCTAGCACTTTTTTAGTTTGTTAGAACATTTATTGCTTTAAATCACTAAAAAACAACACGCCCAGTTTAATTATGACTAACACTTGTTTTTGAGTAAAAAACTCCGTCTACCGGGTTTCTTTTTCTAATTTGTATTGTTTTCCTTATGGAGTTTTTGAGAAGAAATTATATGATGAATTAGCTTGATTGTATTTTATAGAACAAAATGACTTTACAATCTCTTCAGAAGATTTGACTGTTTGTATTTAGCTAACTTTAGTCAGGTGCTGAGTTAAGGGTACCTCGACAAAAATACTAAGTGCTACTTTTTTCCAGAAATGTGTTCAGGGACCATATGAAAGTATTTTAGGACATATTTCCACTTCCCAAATCCTGGGCAAGTGCAAAATATAACCTACTAGCAAAATGTGAAAAATCGGAAAAACCGTGTATTCCTTGGTACCAAAATTTCAATACTTGATAGTCAAAAATACTTCTTATATCATTTTTTTAGCATAAGCTCCTGTAAGACGTTTTATTTAGCGAATCTTAATGCAAATTAATATATTTAGATGATATTAAGACTTTTGGATAGGCCAATTCATAACATTTTTTCACTAAAAAACCCAAATATACACCAATTAACTGACATTTACAATATATGTTTCATTAATTTTTGAAAACAGGTTAATAAAACATTATCCTATCACATTTTCTATCATGTATCATTTTCATCTTCACTTGCTGATTCTTCTTCTCCAGAATTATCACCATCATCTTCCGCATAGCCACCGGCATTCCATATATTTCGACAATCTCCCTCGCATTTACAATGTTCTGTGCATCCAATCTGTGACTTTGCACAGGAACAGGCCATTGACTTGCATTTCGAAACTAAATATTAAATATAATTTTTAAAGCATATTTTCCCAGCATTTATTTTACCTTAAATGCTTAGTTGTGATGGTCAATCCTACTATGAAATATTAATGACACTTCGTTCTGAAGAAAAACTATAATAACAACTTTAATCAATGTTTATGAACGTTGAAGTTTGCAAGTTAATTTAAAATTGAAGGTATTTGATTGGGAATATTTTTTCTAAGAATTGCTTTTTATGCTTAAAAGTAGTACCTGAGCAGCCACAGCTGTTAATTTTGAGCACTTCATCAGGAGCAGCTTTCATTCCCCTAGGCATCATAATTGGTTGTAACGTTTTGGTTTCAGTATCTTTTAACCAACCATACTAAAATAATAAAGTACAAAAGAATTCTTAAATCATATATATTTGTGGGTAAAATTCATTTTTCCCACCTCCATGACACAATATGTTATTGATATAAGAAGTCTTTTTTCCCTACCTTACATGGATCATATGCCGGAGGATCACACTGAAGGCAGGAGCCCCAAATCAGACGTTGGTATCTTGCACGTTTGATATTGAAATCAAGGACGTCATCTGTTGGTGGCAAGGATTTCAAAGCAGGAGGTTTAGACGTTATTTTGGCTCCTTTGGTTCTTCGTTGCCAAATTACCTGTCTAAGGTTAAAAATAGGAGAAAAAGCATATCAAAACATATAATTACCAAAGCTAAAACATATAGTCAGCTCTCAGTTATATGTTTACGATGTAAGTTTTATTTTCAACATCAATGGAAGCAAAATTAATAGCGTCCTAATCTTTTTACAGCAAGAAACAGAAACTTATAGTTTATTAGAAAGACAATCCGAAACAAAATTTGTTTAGATTAGTACAGTAATAATTAGAGGCTTATTATTACATTTTGAAAGAAACATAAGTTATCTTCAAAATAAATTATGTGCTATAATAGTTGGATGTACCTATTTTTTGAGGAACTCTCATATTTTGCACTATAACATGCAGCAATAAATTTTCTTGATTCTGATAAGTACTGATCTTCAATGGCATCTATTTTACCAAGAAAAGATAACTTCAACGTGGCAGCGACTTTTAGAGCTTTCTTTTTTCCTATTCCAAAATACATTGGTACAGTGTCGCAACCAGATAGAGCATGTACAGATAACAATTCAGGGATCAATGGTTATGTTTCTTTACTGTATCGTTTATTGATATAATGTTTTTTCCTTCTGTGAAATCAGTCATATAAACATCTATGTTCCAGTTTTTAATGTTATAACAGTGACAAAGCAAAACAAAAACATCAGTGTCTTCACAAATTACTTTAACAGATTTTTTTCCATCGGCTATTGCTTCTGATACTTGGTAAGGGATAATCACATCAGCTTCCTCCTGTCTTGACTTTAGATCATTTCTTATCGTCTGAACTCCTAAATGTACTTGATATGGTGTTTCAGCTTCTGCTGTAATGATCAGTTTGTTTGAATGGTTTGGAATATTCCTGAGCAAGTCATCTTTTGCCATCTCAATTAATTGCTTTTTAGTATCTGTCGCTTTCATGGCTATCTCTTTTGCTGGAAGAGGACTTGAAGAACTAAGGTTATGAGATCGTCAGAATTGAGATAACCTTTCTTGTCTGGTATCTGATTTAATGCTATAATCATGGTACCTGTCAAACACAAGATAAACATCTCTTTGAGCTAAGATCTTTAAAATATACGATCGTAAAGAAACCAATAAATCAGACACTTTACCACCTTTTGGCCAGTATAAAGCGCTATGGATCATTGCACATCCATCAATCAGTGTTGCTTCTGGTTTAATATTTCTCACTGAAACCTCTACTTTTAACGCATTTTTTAAATCAGCTTTAGCTGTGGGGTATCTACCTTCACCAGTGTCTTTAAATAAAGCGGTAGGTATAGGTGCTAACTCATATGAAAAAAGATCATTTATGTTGATTTTATTCGCTGAATTTAAGTAGAGAACCCTTGAGAAAATAATTTCAGTATTATAAACCTCCACAGCGGTTTTATTCTTCACCTCTTTTGGAGTTTTCATAGTTACAACTTCCTTCTTTAATTTCGACCGGAAACCTATAGGTAAATTACTCTGAAATGATTTCATTTGCTCTTTACCAATGTCTACTGCTTTGTTAACATTAATAGTTTTTCCTGCTATCTGACCAGTGTATATATTACAGAGGCTAGATAAAGTGTGGGATTTACTCTCAAGTGGGTGAATGCAGGTTATGAGAAAATTCTTTAACTTCGTTTGATCAACTTGGTCATTTTTAATTCTACCAGATGTTTCTTCTTTGTGTGTTGTCATGATTTTCTCATCCTTATTCCGCAACTCATCTAAATTTTGTAGCACTTCATTGCATCTGTGTTGACTTTTTGCCCATATCTGTATGGTTCTTGGATTCGTTGTTTTCCCAATAATTCCAGTGGGACCTTTCCCAAACTTCATAAACGTCGTTTCTATCATCATGTCTGACCATATTCCGTTCCAAATTCCTTGCTTGTGATGTAAGACATGCTCTCCTGATAAAAATTTGTCCAAAATATTTGGAGGTAATTTTGTCATAGTTAGTAGATAACAAAGCCCATATCTTGCATAATTTATGTGGCCTGCAGCGAAAAAATATGGGAGCATTTCTTTGCAAGCATAGATGTGTAAGGGGAATTCACCTTCCCTCTCAGCACGAATAAACAGCATCATAAAAAATACTGGTCGAATAAGATTTTTCACCCAATGTTCAGCCAAGGCATTTTCTTGAGATACAGTCTCAAGCTTTTCTTCAAATTCATCTAAAGAAGTTTTATCATCAGTGAAACCTCTCAACAATTCCAAGACTAATAGTCTTAATGCACGAACGTTCATCGCAAATTTCTTGCCTATTAGCATTTTGGGAACTCCTGCAAAAGCACTTTGCAGCCAAGGTACAAGGCCACTATTTTCCATCAAGACACCAACACAGCCCACAAAGCTCATTAACCAGTGCATACCACCAAGTCTTGGTATCATATGATTCCATCTCCAAGTGTCTGACCATATTACATCTAAAACTATTCTGTAAAGTTGCTGATCTAATGTAAATATTGTGATTGCTTGTCCACTTATTTGAGTTATTCTTTCTACTTCATACATGGCAGTCAATATTGTATATGGATCAGATGGAGTTTTATCAATAAGAGGTTGATATATTACCTTGGATTTTGGCTTTAGTGATACACCAGCTTCACGTAATTGTGTTGTGTTGAAGCCATTAAAATCAGGACATGCTTCTGTTGAATGATACTTCTTTACAAATGACAAATCATCACATTGACTTTTCTGAAGACTTACTCTCTGATGACATAAAAATTTTAGTGAAAGAACTTGTTGTTTGCAAAATGATTCTGGCATTGGTGGATTTTTTTTGTCCCTGGAAGTATTTCATTTCAATATCTTTGATCTTTACAGATTTTAGTGTTTCTTGTTTTAATCTTGGAATAGGATTTCTAACTCCCGAGGTCTTACTCTGTGGTTGGGTAATAATTGTAGCAAGACTTTGAGTCTCCTTTAATCCATTTTGTGAATGAATGAAAGCATCAAAGTTGTCAGAAATTGCTTGCACAAGGCCATCAGATGAATAAAGTTCTTCACCCCTTTCATCACTATCTACAGCTGCAGATATTTTGTACCTCCTAACTTCTTGGTAAGTAGATGTTACCCCATATTCGTGTAAATGTTCAATTAATTTTTTATCATGAACCAATACACCAAGCGCTAACTGCAGTTGAGTAAATGATTTTGTTAGTACAGATGTTATAATTGCACCTATCAGAGCTGCATTCAAACTTTTGTCAAAACCAGGAGAAAGTTTTGCTAAAAAGGTCATTAAAGTGCTGCTACATTCATCAAAAAGGTTTTCTGTGTTGATAACGTTGTATTCTGTTTTTCTTTTTGTCATCATTTTGATTTCTTTTTTTATCCTTTTAGCAATTTTTTGCATTGAAACATCATCGTCGTCATCGTTGTTGTTCTCAGAGACTATCTTAAAAACTGAAGATGCTTTTTCTTTAAGCATAACAATGCCTGCCAATCCAGGCGATGAAAAAACATAAAGCTCATTTTCCATATGGGCAGTCAACTTAGTTAGAAATCTTGAGCGGTGATTTTCCCCTCCCCTGTTTTCTTTGTACAAATTATGCAACTCTACTGTAGTCCAAAATTTATCAGGTAAATTTCTAATGGATCGAGCTACATATCGCATAGCATATTCCTCAGCAGGTAATTTGTCTGGGTCATTACGTTGAGCAGACTGTACCTCTTTTGCATTTTCAAACAACTGCAGACATTTTTCGTGGTACCTACAGAACAAAAATTTGAAGAGCCTTTTAACTGAATACTGTTTAGATAATGGATTAATATATATGAGTATTTCATATATAATTTTTAACAAAAATATAAATAAATAATGATAAATTAAATATAGATAAATAAATATAGATAATAAATGATAAAACCATTATTCAAAATGTTCAACATGATTTACCTGGCATCTGCAGCATGTAAGTCACTACAGGCACCTTCAATCCTAATCCTAACCATATCTCCAATGGCATCTCCACGCTCCAGACATTTCTAAAAAAGGTCAACAACATTAAAAACCTTAAAAATTTAAATTTATTCACATACGCAAATTTTGAACTGCTATATACATATACTATTTCCTCAGGGAAAAAATATTTCTCTGCAGTCAAATTTTTCTGACCAGTATCCTCCTGGGTTGATTTTATCTCCATTTTCTAAAAGAAATTCACTACCCTCTTCGCTCCTTCTACCTCTAGTAGTTGTCGAAATATTCTTTTTCCCCAATTTCATTGTTTTCATGTAAATATGAGTACATTACTAGGAGCATAAAATTTTTAAAAACATGGAAAATTGTGACCCCCAACTTTTAGATTTGGATTAAAAAAGTCTCCCTAGACAAAGCTTGGACATTGTCATTTACCTTCAGCAGTGTTTCTTTAAATGATAACTTTCCTTTTCCTCTGTCAGCTGTTCTACATAGGAATCCCTTGTTTTTCTTCCATCGATCTGGATGTTTTTTGTCTTTGATAACGTTACAATATTCACCACATATAATACAGTTTTGTTTGAAATCAAATTTCTCAGTTGACAATCTTCTACTTCGCTTTACGTCAGACGTACCTGCTTCTTCTGAATGAGTTCGTTTTAAATATCTGTTTATGTGGTCATTAGATGTATAGGTAAGGTAGCAGTTTTTGTGATAATGAATATTACTTAAATATAGTCCTGCATGTAAATTGTCTTTTCGCCTGATACTACATTGAACCACTTTCTCTTTCCGAGCTTCTGAAAGACAATCTTCCGATAATTCACAAGTAATCGAACACTCCAGTATGTGTTTAAAGATGCATAAGTTTTCCTGTGGAGCACCATCCATTTTGTAATTTTTTTTTATTCGTTCATAATTATTATTTTATTGTACTAAAAGAACACAAAAAGAATGTAAAAAAAGAAGATATTGTAAAAGACAAAGTTAAAAAACAAAGATGTGAACTAACGCAGAATTATCAATAAAAAAATCTTATCGATAAATTTCTCAAACCTTTTAACCTTTTAACTGATATTTTAAATAAAACCAACTAATTTATTATTAGCATAAATGTAAATATTGATTCGTTAATTTATTATCTCAAACTAGAATAATAGTTTTGTTGCTGTCTGGAAATCTATTAACAAATATATTATAAAATACATTTTATAAAAGCTTGACAACAAAAAAGTTTAAGTGTCATACTCATTCTCTTGTAAGCCATTTCAGGTGAAATAATTACCTGATTTTTAGTAAAATTATTTATACTTCATTTAAGAATGTTCAAGTGCTTGTAGAACTTAAAAAACACTTTGACCAGAATCCCGTAAATTACTTTCAGGATAGTATTCTAATCAAACATTTTGAAACATCGGTTCATAATATGTGCGATTTATCATATATTGGTGAATTTTATAGGAGGTCAATATCTAGGACTTGCCCAGGGTTTGGGAAGTGGCAACATGTCCAAAAATACTTTCATATGGTCCCTGAACACATTTCTGGAAAAAAGTTGCACTTAGTATTTTTGTCGAGGTACCCTTTAAAAACAGTGTTTCAGCCCCGGACTACTTTTCCTTGAGATAATAACTGTTTTTATGCAAATGATATCGTAATGACATCACAGAGCATAATGATCTTTAAAGGTTATTAACTTTCAACATTGTTAGAGAGTTTTATATACAAAAATAACAGCTTAATGATTACATGTGTTAATATATATTTGTAAATTTTCCCAAATTAGATATTTTAATGCTTAACTGTTGACAAAAAGTTGTTTTCCTAATGTTAATTTTGCAATGTTTTTGTCATGACGTTGTCATTTGAATATTGAAGAAGCTTAAAATACCCTTAAAAAAAATAACACACTGTTCTATTAAAGAAATTACTAAGTCATTACAAAATTCCTTTATAATACAACCAAAAAATTCTATGATTAAATTTGGTGTTATAAACACTTTAAAAAAGCCACTTTGTTTTTTGGCGCACTAGCTATATACTAAACTCATAAAATCTTAGTTTCATAAAATTCATGGTATAAGTTCAAGAAAAATGAAGGTCGATCAAATACCTGCTTTATTTCACTGTCAAATAAATTTTTAATGCGTCGGTAGTTATAGGCTATAGTCGTGCGAGAATTAAAGTGTGAAAATGAAATTTTAAACATTGATTAACTCTAGTCATATCAGGAAATTTTCTGAACAACATTATAAAACTTTCAATTTTCTACGAATTAATAATGTTAACTGTTGTCTTGTGTGTTCAACAAGTGTTTGCCGCTTTTCTTAACACGAGCAACATTTCCAAGTAGTAAGCCAGTAATTTCGTGGGAGCATTATTGCTAATGTGCTTTTAATATACACGACGAAAGTTACAACACTAGCTTACTAAGCATTAGTAGTAAGAGAGTGTTGTAACCTTTATTTAAACAAGCATGAAAATGAAAGCTTAATTCTCCTAAGCAAAGAAAGCAGTAAAATTTAGTAAACAACGAAAAGGTATGTTTACAAATATAAAAAAGACTAACTAAAAGAGAAATAAATTTAGACTATTTTAGGAAATATTTACAAATAAAATATATGGGAATTGAGAAATACTGACTTAAGAATTATTTACTACTGAATTATATAATTAATATGGATAATTCATTGAAATAAAATTAAAACATAAAAAATCATCATCACAAACTCTACATTTTCTGTAATTTTTTTTATCGAATTGAAACTAAGCCTTTTTGGATTTGACTTGATCAACCAGCAGGACGCCGGAACGTCGATATTTGGAGAGAGGGGCATATACTCATATATTCGTAGTCACAGCTTGTAGAAAAAAATTGATTTCAAGCGAAAGTAGCATGGCAAAACATGAATATATGAATATTGCCCCCACAATTATCAACTTTCCAGCATCTCTGGAAACCAAACACAGCATAAATTTAACACAGAACTTTTACTGCGAAACTTTATCTAATGCACGCAAAAGCTTCCTGTGTAATCTTACATTTGCTACATACGACGACTTAGAACACGAGAATGCTTATAGGTAATAGTCATTAACATTGGCATGGCAATTAATGCATGTTGTTTCAATGGTTTGAGTTTGATCTTTGTATTGAAATTGATCAGCAAACTTGCGAGCCGTGCAAAAGAATATAGCATTGCGACAGCTATATATTTTTGTAAGTTAAGTATGATATTCGTGTAAGTTAATCAACCAAGAAAGTTTGTAAAACATTCCAATATTTAAAACAATCAGCATGTTTAAACAAATTTTAATCAAATTTCCAGATCTAATTGAAATCAGTGTTTATACCACAATAGTCAAAGTAGTTGAGGATGAATGGTTTTATGAGAAATAATACTCTAAAATATCTTCAAATGATGTACAGAAGCTCTTCTATACATTCAGGAAAAGTGGTGATTGTGACAGCTTCAACTCATCGGTACAAAAATAACAATTATGCAATTATATTTACAGTTATGTTAAAATTTCAAATAGCGTTTAAGCTCATTTCTCTTATTCCAATTGGGAGAACTTAATTTATAAAAGAATGATCTTACTGGATAATGTTGGTAACTACAGAAAATTAATAGCTACATGTACAGTGCGGATCGATTGACATTTAATTCCCTGACTCATCCACGGACATATTTGAATAAGCCTCCAATTGATCTTCATATTATGTTTTGCTACAAGGGAGTTGTGAAGTCGGAACAAAGTTTTCACACAGGCCATTTTGCTCCTTTAGTTTTTTATTTTAGAGTTACAGGTGCAATGAAAAAAAAAACTTCAAGATTTTCCCACCCATTAGTTTCTAAAAAAGAAAAATTAGCATCATTATCAAAGTCTTAAGGAGTTTGCAATATTTCTAGTTTCTTCGTAAAAGCCTGTGATTAATATTACTAAGACCAAAACCCCAAATGAAACCTTTTCTTCTAAAGAACATTAAAATTGTATTCAAGCCTCCAATTTACTATTCTTTTCCTTGCTTAAGTGATAAAAATAAGAGATCATTCAAGTATGGATGGTTTGAGGATTATGACTGGCTTTGTTATTCACCTTCAGAAGATGGTGCATATTGTTTGGCTTGTGTTTTATTGGGTGAGCGCTTTCCATCTAAATGCTCAAGAATAACTAGACTATATTCTAAACCTTTCGCCATTAGAATGAAGCTATTGTTGTATTTAGACGTCATGATATCGAAGGAAAAGGGGGAGACAAAACTTTGTATTCTTTAACGAGTCCTATATTGTTGAATTTGCGTTCTCAATTAGCAGGTACAACCCAACCAATTGAAATTATTTTGGATTCATCCCTAAAAAAGAAATTGAAAAGAATCGAAAAATTCTGAGATCTATAGCTGATTCTGTTCTTTATTTTGGGAGACTTGGTATTGGTTTGCGTGGTCATCGTGATGACTTTAAATATCACCCAGAGGTTGGTTGTTATTCGTCCAGTGGAAATGTTGAATTAGAGCTGGTGATGATATTTTCAAGACACATTTGAAGGAATGTGGTAAAAATAGGAGCTAAACATCAAAAACAAGCCAAAATAAAATCATCCAATGCATTGGCGAGGTAATTACTGAAAAGATTGTAAAAGAAATTAAGGAAAGCAAGTATTATACAATCATAGCGGATGATGCAGCTGATTCTTCTCACAAAGAACAATTGTCTCTTCGTTTTGTTGATAGCGAAATGAATATTAGAGAAGAAATTATTTAGGTTTTTACAATGTACGTGAAGATTGAGGGGGTTAAACCTTGCTAAGTTTATTATAAATGCTTTGCAGAATTTAACCTTATCAATAGATAATTGTTGGGGACAAGGTTATGATAGTGCAGGTACAGTTGCTGAGCATATTAATAGTTTGGCTGCACATATTTTGCGATTTAATTCTAAAGCAGTTTATATACATTGCAACAGTCATCGTTTAAACTTAGTTGTATGTGACACGTTGAACATTGTTGAAGTGAATAAAATGCTTAAACATGTAAATGAGGCTGCTAACTTCATAAACATTTCCCAGACTCGTAATGTTCCTTTTGCAGCAAATATTGACGACTCTGGCGGAAACACAAAAAAACGAAATTAGTAAGTCTTTGCAAGATCAGATGGGGGGAACGTGTGAAAAGCCTGGACACGTTTTTAAATTGTTTTTTCCTTTAGTCAGTACTTTGCAGGATATGGTTAACAATACAGAGGGTAACTGCAAACCTTCTGTTTCAGCTGATGCCTCATCCTTGTTGACTCAAGTTACGTCGTTTGATTTTATTGTTTGTTTAATTATTACCACGAATGTTCTTGATACAACGCTTCCTGTTACACAGTTTTTACAGGGAAAAAGTATTGATGAGATAGACGGTCTTTTAATAATTACTGCGTTAAAAAAGGATGTTGCTAACATGAGAACCAATGTGGATCATTTTTATAGATTGTAGTATAAACAAACTTTGAAACTCTCTGGCAAGGTAATCTGGAAGAGAGCAGGAAAAGGATTGTTGCAAAACAAACCACTTGATCGAACCCACTCTGCGATTCTTGTTTAGAGCATTACAAACTAACTGTGACTATACCATTAATAGATCATCTTCATTCGTCTTTGAATTCCCATTTCGACACGGACAGTGTTACAATCTAAAAAGGCTTGAGTATCTTACCTGTTAAAATGATTTCACTTCAGGAGAGGGGAATTGACCGGAAGGAAAATTTTAAATACGTTTCTGCTTTTTATCACGACGATCTGTCCAATCCTTTAGCACTGGGTGCGGAAGTAAGACAATGGTTTCTTTACTGGGAAGCATACATTAGGGCACTTCGAAATACCATTGCTTCTACGTTGAAATGTGTTAACTTTGCAGGAGATAATAATATTAAAACAGTTCTTTGCATTTTACGCACTCTTGCTATTATATGGTGTGAATGTAAACGCTCTATATCAGCACTGCAAAATCTAAAGACATATGAAAAAATACGATGGTCAAAAACCGATTAATTGGGTTGGCTCTATTGCGGATCCGTCATGAATTTGTTCCTGACGTGGAGGATGTAATAGATACGTTATCTGTGGGGAATACGCGTTTGCGATTCTCATAAATACTAGATCCCCAATTTTCTATTGCATTTTTTTTCGCTTATTTCATTGCTGACAAAATTACATCAAGCAATGCCAACAAGCAATGGAATCTATTCCCCCCACCCCAAGTCATTCTTTCAAAAAGCATTATAACTGAACAGTCACTATTCCTTTATTAGAACATCTTCAAACATCTTTGAACCCTAATTTATATAGTGTTAATGTGTGTCAAAGATTATCTATATAGTTTCACTCAATATAGGGAGTCTGTATGACAAAGGCATTGATTGGAGAGAATTGCTGAAATTGTTGCAAAATTCTATCATGATGACTTGCACAGCCCCCTTGGTTTAGATGCTGAATTAAGGCAATGGCGTTTATACTGGGAAACGAACAATGAGCAATAGCCAGAAAAAATTGTCAAAACACTGAAGAATATAACATTTCCAGGATTTGAAACTATTAAAGTTATTGTTTGCATTTTAGGTGCACTACCAACCACCTCATGTGAATGTGAGAGATCAATTTCAGCCATGAGGAGTGAGTAATCTTAAAACCTACCAAAGAAGCACTGTGGTAAAGGAACGTTTAAATGGATTAATTTTAATTCGAATTCAGCCTGAAATTATTCCTGACATGGAAAGAATGATCAATAAATTTACTGAATGTAATACACGTTTGAAATATGCTTAATGTATTATGGCTACGTTTCTGAAGAAATATCAGAAAACGCAATTGGCTGCTGTAATGCGCCGTTGGTGTATAAATGTCAGATAGTACGTATAACTGGCTGCTGTGATGTGCCGTTGCTGTAGAAACGTCTGACAGTGCAACTGGCTGCTGTTTGCGCTGTTGCAGCAGAAATGAAAGACAGAGCAAGAGGCTGCTGTAATGCGCTATGGCTGCAGAAATATAAGACACTGCAATTGGCTGCTGTGATGCGCTTTAGCTGCAAAAATGTTTGAAAGCGCAGCTGGTTGCTGCAATACGCCGTTGCTGCTAAAACCTAGACTGTACATGCCCGGAATCACATAATTGCTTTGAACTATGTGTTTCCTACGCATGCTGAAGAGCCCTGACATTGGACGAAACGGTCTTAGCGTGTTTCTCGTTAATATTTTGTGAGAAAAACTGAAAAACGGTGATTTCATTCACTGTGAAAATTGGTTGTAAAGCTATTTCAAAACGCTGGAAATCGCATTTCTGGGACCATAGGCGTGTATATAGTTAGTACGCAGATATACATTTATGGATAAATTGATATAGCTATGAAATTAAAACGTTAAACAAAATGGCGCGAATGGAATTAGGGAACAATTGAGAACAAATGGGAACAATACAACGAAATTTAAAAACGATGTCTTTTTCGTATTCGGTGAGTTCGGTCGGTTCGTAAATGAAATTTTGCTCAAATTGTGATTACAGCTTAGAACTAAAGTTCCTTTTCTGTCCAGATTGTGGCACTGCAACAGAAAGAACAAGTGCTTCTCATAGTTCAAGTGCTTCAAGTTGTTTAAATGCTTCAAATCAAGCAAGGTTAAAGAATACCTTGCCAAGTTTTCTTTTCCCAGTTTTCGCGCTTTTAAAGCCAGAAAAGAAAAGGACAGGCAAAATTCATTCTCAATTAGAAGTGCAAATAAAGAGAAGAACTGAAAATAAAGATGTTGTTATCCAAATTGGGGTTATGGATGTGAACGGCAAGATGAGACGGGGACAATCAATACCGTTAAAAGTAGGATCATCTGCTACTGCAGAAACGATTCTCGGTGCCGCTGATAAGAAGCATTCTGTCCTTGACAAGCGATTTGATTGTGGTGTCTTGTATAAGCTGGCCTTTAGGGATGGCAGTTTTGTTGAACATGTTTTTGGTACAGATCCTTCAGAACCATTTACATTGCAGAAATATAAATAAATGTCAGGATTTGGATACTCTTGGATGTATCTGTACCTCATACCATATGCTAATGACTTTAACAATGACAGCAATGATGAGGAGATAAGCGGTCAATCATTTGATGAAATTGATAAGTTGCCACCTGTCTCATTGCTAGATGACTGAGATTGTCAAAAAGATCTACTCCTTCATCTAGATGATATTGGTGAATCAATGTAAGTAGTTATAGTAAAAAGTATGTTTTAGGTGCAAAGCTAAACAATAGATAATGTATAACCTGTATTAAAGCCAACATTATGTCATGCTGAAACATTATAACATTAGGTATTGGTCAACATTAAAATTGTTTATATTATATTTAAATTTGGATACTGTCTGTATTTCTATTAGTTCTGTTCTTTTTTAATTAATGAAACTTGTTCCACTGTTGTAGACAAAACCAGTACCTCAACTAAATACAGGTAAAGGTCATCAAAGCTATAGTTCAAGTATGACATAGTCAGCATAATTTTTTGTAATATTTAAAATTAGTATATCTATTTTTATAGCCCATGGATTGCAATCGATGAAAGGTAAACTGATAGTGATCATGAAGAAATAGCTGCAGTTATCTTAGAAAGGTAAAGAAATTCTTTGCAAATACATTTATTTACAAGTTAATTTTATATGTTCAGTTCTTTATATGTAGTGACAGTCAATCTCAACTTGTAAACATTAATAGCGTACAGCACATCTGTTAGCTATGATATATTTTACGATGAATCGACTTGCATCAGTCTTCAATTGTTATACATTATATTATTACTTGTGCCATATATGTAGCTAAAATAATAGTTCTTTAAATAGTTCTTTATGGTACAAAGAAAACAAAGAAAGACAGTGGCCTAATTGAAAAGGAAAAAATGATAAACAGAAACTGACCTTGCAAAGTATGTACACAAGCACTGTCTAAAAGATCCCAAAGTGCTTCATAGATGACCAACTTTACAAAAAATAACATAATATTGCATCTCCTTTCCTGAGCTTAATCTATAGGTATACAATGCTTATTTTTTTATTACTTAAGAAGTGAAGAAATTCTTATGATGTCTTTGTATTTCACAATCAAATTATTTCCTTTTATATTTAGGGAAGGTTTTGTTCCGAGTAATGAAGATAAAGATCTTGGAACTTTACTGACAAATCACATCATTTCAAATGTTGCTTTATCATTATCAATTGTGTTGGTTATTTGAAGAAGTATGCCCTGGAAAAACGTTCTTAGAGAGATGACCTGTCAGAAGGTGGATGATACTTTGGACTTTGAGGTAACGACAGTCATGCGCAGTTTCTATCAATATCACAGAGAAGACTGAAAGTGTTTACTATTATCACAGGTCAAATTTACTGATTGCATGCGAACAGTTGATGACGAAGGCCCAAGACGAGAGTTTTTGAGTTTGCTAAGAAATGATATGGTTGAGAGTTCAGGTGTTTTTCAAAGCCAAAGTTCAGGGTCATTCCACGTCAAACTATCAAATGGTTGTAACCCTAAACTTTTGATTTCACTCAATTTTACACGAATGATAGATATATGTACAAATTGAACACATAAAGAGTTCGATGTCAATATTTTAAAAGGTGGTTGAGTTATTGCTGTTTAAAAAAATGCTAATTTTATCACCTCATATTCATAAAATATCACTTCCTGTAAAAGGCTTAGCTTCAAAACGTGTTAAAATATTGTATAGTTGCGCAATTGTTTCAATACTTTGCAAAACTAACAATTATATGTTAGACTAAAACATATATTATTAAAATTCAAGTTATAAAAGAATGTGCGTAGATTTTTAACAATCACTGTATAAGTTGACATGCAGTTTAATGGTTTGAAACAAGAGTAAACAATAAAAACAAATTAGTGCAACTACTGAGAGGTTAAGCTGAAAGAATTAAATGAAAGAAAATCTTTTCTTCAATGTCAGTCTGGGAAAAAAGACAAAAGAAAAAATCAAAGAATCAAAGCGTCCATCTCTTGACCATGTCTGGAAATCCGCATCACTTTTTTTCACATCTTCAATTAATTTTGACTGATAGCTTTCCCAATGCTCAGAATAGCTAGAAACAAGAAGGTGCGTTGATGCACATGATAAGTGGACACACTATTTGCTGAGAGATTCATGTGCTTGAACATCAGCATGGCCTGACTTATACTGACACCAGACATCAATATACCAAAACTAGTCATAACGTTTCCAGCTGGATATCTTCCAAAACCATAGGTTGGCTTTCACACATAAAGTTCTTGTCAACACAATTACCACAATTTTGCTCTACAATGGCCATCGAACCAATGTTTTTGATGTGTACTTTTGGATTTTCAGCCTTGCAGTTAAAGCAAAATTTTTCAAATAACTCAACCAATGAGATGTAAAATACCATGAACAGAGGTTGTTCATGCGAGCTTGCTCCTTCATCAATTCTGTAACACGATTATATAAATTCCTTATTATGAAATACAACAGAGATCTAAATCTTTATAAGATAAAATACCTGACTGAATTACTTGTGGTATCTTCCTCGAAATCTTCACTCTGACTAGACTCTTCGGAAGAGGAATAGTTCATGTATGATTCTCCTTCGAAAAGCTCTTCAGCCAGTGTTGCCAGATGGGCGGTTTTCTCGCCCAATTGGGCTGGTTTATAAGCCTGTTTGCGGGAAATTTTGGGAGGTTGCGGGTTGCGGGTTTTTGGGCTGGGAATAACTTTTTGCGCGATATTTTGGGCTGGAAAAAATTTTGATTATCTATTTTCCACGTGTTTTTGTTTTTGTCGTGGTAAACAGCAATTGTGCTAATATAACATGGGAAAGTGGGCAAAATATTATAAAAAGTATTGTAAAGACTGGGAAAAGGAAGAAATCTTGAAAGAATGGATTTTGAGTGTACCAAGAGACGCTGCCAACATCGCGTGTCATTCTAGCTTAAACACCGTGGATCATCTTGGCGAGTTATTTAAAGATGTCTCAGGGAAAGATGTTAAACTCCACAGAATGAAGTGTACTGCATTGATTAAATGTGTTTTAGGACCAGGAATGTTAGAACAGCTACTTCAAGAATTGGCCGATATCTCTTTTTCACTAATTATAGATGAAAGCACTGACATTGGCAATGAAAACAACTTTGCATTATGGTTAAGTATTACAGCGCAGCCAAACAACAGATTCTCACAAGCTTCCTTGGACTTTTGTCTATTGAATCAAGAACGGCAGAGGCCATTTTTCAATCAATAATTGAATTTTTGAGAGCAAAGGAACTTGATATCAAGCAGTGTATAGGCTTGGCCACTGATGGGTGCAACACAATGTGTGGACGGAACAATACTGTAGTCACAAAATTTTTGAACTATGCCCTAACATAATACATATAAGATGCATTTGTCGTTCTATCCAACTTTGTCCCTCACATGCTCTTAAAGTAATGCCACGGAATGTGGAGTTCATGGTGTCAGAAACGTACAACTGGTTTTCTCATAGCACTTCTAGGCAACGAAAGTATCGCCGGATCTATTCAGCTATCAACGGGGGGGAAGCAACTTTGAAGATTTTAAAGCTCTCCGACACACGTTGGCTATCTATTTCTGCATGTGTTGACTGAATACTTCAAACAGTTTGACGAGCTGAAACTACACTTTCATCTTGCCAAAGATGAAGATCGCAACTACACTGCAGAATTACTTTTTGAAATGTATGGTGACATGGAGAATAATTTATATCTAATTTTTCTGCAGCCTATCCTTAAAGAATTAAAACCGAGTAAATAAGCTGTTTCAGTCAGATTCTGCTAACCCGTTGCCACTCCTCACTGATGTTATGAGTTTGTATAAAGCGTTTCTTTTCCGTACAATGAAGCCTGTGACCTTTACAACATGGTGCTCCACTCTAACGTACGACATAGAGGATGAGACATATCATTTGCCTCTTTCTGCCCTCCACTTTGGTATTTTATTTCAAGTGGCATTGGCGGAATCAAATTTAACTTCTGAAAAGGTTGGTGTAATCAAATCTAGATGTCAACAATTTCTGGTTGAGTTGCTAAAGCAAATGAAGCAAAGGTTGCCATGCCATGTGGAGCGGCTTGAATCTATTGCTGATCTAAGTCCAACTGTTGTTACAGGCAAACAGAAACGATCTCTTCAAGACCTGTCGTTTCTTAAACTATTTTCCGGAGATTTAGGTAAACTTGACCAACAATATAGTCGCATTGGTTCAATCCAGTGGATTGATGTCAACGACCAGAAGATTGAGCAATTTTGGATTGACGTCATTAATCATGTTGATGCTTCTGGGGATCACGATTTTCAAGAGTTGGGAAGCCTTGCACTTTCTATTTTGGCTCTTCCGTTTAGCAACGCAGCAGTTGAAAGAGCATTTTCTCTAATGGCTTTGCTAAAATCCAAACTAAGAAATCGAATGGGACAGTCGCTACTAGAGAATCTCAAAACCCGGTCTATGTTTACGCACAAAATTTACCCATTTTCTATGTCTTTGCGGCTCTGTTTCTTTTTTAGGAAACAGATGCATCGACATTCCTTCGGTTTTTGAATCATTGGCGCAACTAATTTGATTATGTCCGCCAGCAACAAAGCGTTTTCCTCCGCGTTTCTTATTATGATTACTAGTAGAATACGCCATGTTGATATATGTGTTCAACTATCTACGTCACAACTCATTAGCATGCCGATCAAAAAGTTCGCAAAAAATGCTGAAAATCGTGACTTTGAACGTCCGTAAAATCACTTTCACCAATCTAATTCAATTATAATTGCAGATTTAAAATCACTTGCGTGGAGTGTTGTTTACGTTAAATGACATAAAGTTTAATCAATTTATGCTTTGTAATGGCGGGCAAGTGAACTATAACATGACTTAAAAATGAAGAAAAATCTCTTGGCTTATGTAAAAATCTTAAAATATGGCAATAATTGTCGTTTTTACGGATGTTGATGATGCGAAAATAAAATTTAATAAACAATTCACGGTGACATGGTAACCGAAATAATTTGTAGCATACGCTTTGGACTTTTCTCAAGAAAATCGACCCTTATCTTCTGTGTATAACAGTGCGATGTTGATGAATGATATGCGTCTCGGCAAGGACTGCTTTATTTCATGTACCAATTATATATAATGGACTTGGGCAAACGAAACTATGAACTCTTCTCAAATTGATTCAGATTGTGTTCTATGTGCAAGGATTTAAATAATTGAATGGCCTTGCTTCTACAGAATTTAAAACTGAGAGATTAAGGGTAACAAAGGAAAAGGTCGTTTCGTTTCTCTTTATAACAGCTGAGTAAAAATGCTTGAAAGAAATGTGTTTGTAAAATGTGATTGAAATGTGTTTGTAACAGCTGAGTAAAAATACTTGAAAGAAATGTGATTGTTCAATGAATGGAAAAATTTTATTGTCGTCTAGCTATTGCCATTAATGTTACATACAGCTCTTCAGCGTCTTGCCAACTTCTTGGCTCTTCAATGCTAGTATTTTGAAAAATGTAGTTGAAGTATTCTTGCATCATGTTATATTCCTCGTGGAATTGCAAAAGAATTTTCCTGAACAAATTGGATTTGTGTAGAGATACAGCATACAAAAGTCCTTCAGACCACCTTAACTTCTGGAAGAAAATAGAATTCGTCAAGTATTCCTGGAAATGTGTCGTGACAAGAGTTTTGTATTCGATTACTGGTCCACTGTTCTTTCACATAATCAAGGTCATTTTGAATAACGTCCGAAAAACAAAACCAAAGACATTCAAACTCCAGATCATTATTGTGGTTGAACATCTCTTTTTCACACAAATCTTTGAAGTAATTTATCCACCACATAGAGTGGTTCTTGTGAAACTGTGCCCACGAAGACTTTTTTCTCTTATTTGCTGGAGAGGTACCAAACAAATGAGTCTCGACGCTCGCGCAAAACTCACATTGAATAGCAGCCATGATCCCGTTTTCTGTTCCGCAATCACTACGTAACTTAACAGGACGTCCATTTTCCTGTATGCTTTGAAGATAAAACGATGCAGGTATCTCCTGGTTTGTTATTTGATCGAGCAAAGCGCAACCATATTATCTTTCGACTCCATCCATCGATACATCCGTGTATCGGAAAACCGTACAGCTTTAATTTATCGTAACCGTCTGAATGTTAACAGAAGTTAGGACTTGGAACTCGATATGTTGGCCTTCGCAAACGCTTCCCACGTCTTGTTTCGCAACCAACGGGATCAATCTCTCTCATCAACTCTTCAATAACACTTCTTGGAACTTGATGTCCTTCCGTTCTGAGTGCATGTCACATCCAACAATAACCTGACAAATTACCAGGACTGACAATTTTTCTTGAATGACTCAGCGAATTTCATTTATATCAAACTCTGGCAATCGTCTACGTAAACTGTACTCTTTAAAACGGTTTCGCAACGTGAGTTCCGACATTTGAGCTCAGTGTTTTTTTTTACATGAATTTAACTATGCTCTTATATTCGAATCCTCTAGTAAAATAATATTCAATCAGAGTTCTCTCGTTTTCTACATTGTTTGTATCAGAATTATGTGAAGGAATGTCAACCATATTAGCAATACTTTTTAACTGTAATGCAAATTTTCTCGCGATTTCTCTTTTGTTGCTGAAACGTTTCTATATTTTTTGTTAATATTCACAGTTCACACTATAAATATATGTTTACGGAGTGAAAATATGTGTCTGCTTGTCGCTTGCCATAAATATATATCCGCACGGAAAATATGATACTTATCTGCGCACTGAAAATATATATCTGCGCTGTGCACTGAAAAGATATATCTGCGTACAGAAGATAGAGATATCTGCTCAATGAATAGATATTTAATGCTCCACTAATGTAAATCATGAATAATGAAATCATGAATAGTTTTGTTGAGTTGTATATAACACATTTCATTATCTAAGTTATTTTTAGAAGAGGCAACAAAATATTGTTCAAATATGAAAAAGTGGTGTTTTTAAATCAAAACGTATAGGTATGGACATGGCCCAACCTAACGACTACCTTAGCTGTGCTGTGCACTAAAAATATATATCTGCGTACTTTATAAATATATTTGCGTACGGAAGATAGAGATATCTGCTCAATGAATATATATTTACTACTCCAGAATATATATCATGTATAATGAAAACATTTCATGCAAAATACTTTGATTTTTATTCCTAATTTATTTATCTGCATTGCCCCTGTGGGCCATGTCTCTCAAAGATTCTGCAACCCACGTTCTCATACAGCTGTTGTATAGACCTTCGTCGCCGAGAGAATTTCGTCTAGTACAACTATATGGCAAGAGGTATTGTGCCTGAGCTTTTAACGCTTGATTTCAAATTTGAACGAGATAAACATTTTCCTGGTATCTGCCTTGTTTTTGTCTTGTCTTGCATTTTATGTTCTAGCCATCACGTGGAATACATTTAAAAACGCCAGCAGTGTACACAATATGCACATGAAAATCATATGACCTGAAATAAGATGAGCTTTTGTGGTTTGTAACGTCTGATGATTAACATATGATTATCTAAGAGTATAATAGATAAACATAAAGAAAGAACATCGTCAATTGCTTAATAATGGAAGACACAATAAGTGTATCACATAGCAAGCTGGTAGGACCAAATAAGAACGACCTGCCATCAGTACCAGCTTTTGTAACAGAAGAAAGCTATCTGCATGCAGCTAGTTTCGTGCCAACTTCCACCGATATCTTCGTTTGCTCTTCGCCAAAATGCGGCACGACCTGGGCGTCACAAATTGTTCATCAGTTGAGAAGCGGAGGAGACATGACTTTTAATGATATAGACGACGTTGTAATATGGATTGATGCAGCTTATAACTTTGGAAATTCCATTGACTCGCAACAGATATATCAGCCTAGGGTTTTCAGAAGTCATATGCCATACAACATAATTCCTAAAGGTGCAAAGTATGTCGTCGTTTTTCGAGAGCCTTGTGCAGCGATCTATAGCGCCTATCGCTTCTTAGAGGGCGTTTTCTATACTCCTGGAGAAATGACAATCGAGACGTTTATATCAAATATTTATGTGAAGAATCTCAAAGTAGTATTTGATTATTTCGAGCATTTATGCAGTTGGTGGCCAAAGCGAAATGATTCAAATGTTTTGATTCTCACTTACGAAGGCATGTTGAATGATTTGGAAAGTGCTGTTCGCTCAGTTGCAACTTTCATAGGTATAACGGATGAAGGGTCTATTGCTAATACTGTCAAGATGAGTTCCTTTGATTTTATGAAAGCAAATGAAGAAAAGTTCTACACAAACGTCTTTGTGAAAGGTCTTAAAAAGCTGGGATACAAGGGGACGGTCATGATGAAACGTGTTGTTACTGGATCAGCTACAAAAGGACGAGAAATGATGAGCGAGCAGGCGAAAAAAGCCATTCAAAACATGTGGAATGAAACTGTAACATCAACAATCGGTTTTAAAAACTATGAAGAATTTCGAAATGCTTTATACAATGAAAGCAGTAAAAAATCTTCTTGATCTATTTTCATTTTCTCGTTTCATTTTGTCGTAGCAAGTCTAATGTTTACACGTGCACTTCCAAAAAAAGACGATTCAGTAAATGTCCGAAATTAACTTTAGCAGATTCATTAACTCTTTAATTATTAGTAGAGTAATATTTAAATGTTACATGATATCATTAATGTGATTAGTATTTATTATTAGTATTTATGCGTATGGAATTTCAATCAAGGGATTTTAAATCATGATTGTTGCAAATGTAAATGTTACGTTCTGATAATCAATAAAATGTGGTCAGTCAATTAATTGCTCTTACATTTACCCATCTTTGCATACAGAGCGCACTCCCCTGCCAATATTTACTGCCTATTCCTTTGTTTGTATGCTTTTCAAATTTCTTGGCTAAAACTCTTCTACGCATTGCGTCGATGCAAGGAAGAAACGGAAGAGAAATAAAGGATGAAAACAGTATTTTTGAACGTTGAAATGTTATACCATCAAATGTTCTAAAAAAATATGATAAAGATTTTCAATTTGCTTTGAGAAATTAATAATGTTGACTGTCATCTTGTGTCAGTCATGTGCTTGAAATGATTTGACATTAATGCACATTAAATGTTTTTTTAAGAATGTGTTCTTGCAAGTCAACAAAAAAAATCATGACTCAATACCCAAAAGCTAGTCTTATAATTACTGTTGTGTATTGATAATCACAGTGTGTTGTGTGCGTTCCCTAATTAATACCGCATAGTTAAACTGTATTTATCCACGCGTCAATTTCAATTTGCGTGTACGTTACAACGAATCAGGAGCAATATAGTATTTACAACTTTGTTGACGATTTTTCATCAAGCTCTTTGTTAGACAGTCTTAATTAATTTTTCAATGAAAGTTGTGAAATTCTTGATTTATTAATTTGAGCTAAGATGAGTTAGCAGTTCGGAATCGCCTAGTCTTGAACACAAGGTAACACAAGAATCACAGAAATATTTTGTGCCTGCCGTCTGTTTGGGTAATGATGATTAGCTTCCCACAACACTATCGTACAAGCGATCGATAAACTTTCCTCGAGAAAATTGTAAATAATATTGCTTATGAAAGAATGTTATATGCAGTGCGGTGTTTGAAATTAAATGAAGATATGATCTTCGCACTTTGCTAGACAATTTAAGCAATTGTCTCATGAACCTGAAAAATTCAGGTGACTCAACGGTATTCGAACCCATGACCTCTGCGGTGCCGGTGCAGTGCTCTAACCAACTGAGCTACAAGTCGTTTCCTCCAAGTCAGTTTATTTACAAGGTAAATTTACAGAGTGATCAGTAATCACATAGTCAGAAAGTAATACTATTATACGTAACATAAAGTGCTGCGTTAATGGTTGCCAGTTTTAAATTACGGGGATGTAATTAGTAAGACAAAACTTTTTTCGTTGCTAGTTAAAATTTCAACTTGTTGTTTGATGTAAATTACAACTGTTGCAACACCTCTTCTTAAACCTGATAGTTAATATGTTATACTTTGATGAATGTATCAATTATGAATGTTGTGTATTTTAACTGAAAATTGAAAACTCTCACTGAATAAAATATTTTGAAACTGTTTATTCACTTTTTTTAAACTGAAAATTTTGAAGTCAATGCTTACCGAGTTCGGCCAAATGCATACCTGAAAACTGCAAAGTTACAGGTAAATTCAAAGAAAACTTTGGGTAAATATTTGCGACACCCCTCCCCCAATATCAAGGCAATAGTGACGACTCTGCCGAAGGATGAGCACTCTTTAATGTCTTTAAAAAACTCACGACTTGCAAGTGCATCTTTAGCCGTAATTGCACACGGAAGTATATACTATTACTAGTAATAATAAACTTTGAGATATTTCTTGATTGTGCCATCTAACTCTGTCTTGCTTTGTTACTCTCTATCGCTTCAGGCCTCGTTTTGCAGCCTAACTGTTAAAAACATTTACCAAAAAACAGTACTTGCTGTTTTGTTTTCATTTTTTTGCATTTTAAATTCTTGAATTTCAAGCGTTTGCAATTGTGGAAACCTTTGAAATGTTTTTATTGGCTCCTAGATTACTTTTTCGTTTGACTAACTACTTAGGGGTAATTTTTTTAAAAATAAATTGCACTGTAGCTATTTCCTTTCTTGCACTGTGTTTTCTATTTTCGCCACTGGTATTTACGATGAAATTGCACTGCTCTAAAAATCAGAATTGAGAAGTTTCGTTTTTCATGTTTATTGTTAACACTAAAATTACACTTTTCTACAGTACAGTTACAGATGAACTGTATTTCAAATCAACCAATCACAATGGAGAAATATCTTAAATTATATGTTTTTAGTCTAGTATACGCATAATACAATATTAAAGTAAATAGTTATATTTGTAAAGGCTGTAAAAACGATGAAGTTAGTATGATTATTACAATTTACAAAACTAAGTTCCTTTGGTTTATAAATGTAAGAAAAAACCTTAAGCATTGTTTATCAGATAATTCTTTCTGATAAATTTCTTTCTAATGCACAGAAAAGGACTGAAGCAATTAAGTAAGTACACGCAATGTAAAAACGTTGTGTTGATTAGGGTGAAATGAAAAGTATCTGAAATACACACGTATTATAAAAGTTAAAGTGTGTACAAAAAAGCATATATAAAATGCAATTTGAAATAATAGGTCAAATTATGGCACATTCTGTTCAACATATCAACTAAATTATTCAATCAAGAAATTTGACCAATGCGAAGAATTCGTTTTCCAATGGAAGATCTAGGGAAAATCAGAATACATTAAAAAATACATTTAAAATTCAAAATATTTTCTCAACAATCAATTTTATAAAATTTTGGCTTTAAAACATTCTTTACAAATTGTTAAATGTGAAAAGGTGAAAATAAGCAAGTGATTTCTAAAGAAATGAAAAATACTAATATGTTGTAAGATTTACATGAGATGACCAAAACCAGTGGCCTGGTGACGCCATGATTTTATCTCCTTTCCAATGTTGATGTAACTCGAAAAATTTATTTTGCTAAATTGCAAAGTCATTTCTAATGATTGGTTTAGTTATGATTAAAAAATAAAAAATTCCAAATGAAAGTCTATTTAAGTCTCATTAATTGTCTCTTAGCTGCAAATTCGAGCAGCCCGCATGCAAGATAAGGTAAACTGATATAGCTAAACTAAGCATGTATCTGATGTAAGCAGCGACTTATTGAAGAAATGCAAGATTGTACTTTGAAAGCATTTCACATGATGAAATTTTCCGAAATTTTGGACATAAGTTTGAGTAAATTACCTATTTAACGCTTTATATATGAACGAACTTATAGTATTTTAACAAAGTATTTTTGTTGAAGCCATTTCTCATTTGTTGGAAAAAATATCACCTCCCTCCCTTTTTCCACTTTATAATAAAAACTTAAAGTTCAATTGTTTCTAATTGATTTTCTATTTTAAGTATAAACAAATGTTTATCAATCAAAAACTTTGCAACTGGAGTTGCCTTTGCGAAGTTGAGAGTGATTTCGAATCTGTTCAGTTTTATAATATATAAAGGATTATTTTTGCTAATGCTTATACATATTTCAAGACAATTTACATCCAGTTGTTGTCTTGAACATTGGTTGGATGAAGATTCTTGTACCACCATTTCCGCTGTTGGCAATCTGAGCGAGAAGATTTTTCCTGAAAGTATCGCTTGCGAATCAGTTTTATGCACGGCATTCGCAAAAATTTCTCTCGAAACTCAGTTGACACAATGATGTATATGTATGGATTACACGCGCTGTTCCCAACCAAAAGTATATCGACGATGTGTTTAAAAAGATAAGGTACACTTTCGTACCCTTTGATCCATATCCAAGTACGGCAAACAGCAAGGGGAAGCATAGACACAAATAACACAATTACAACTGGCCATAGCATTTTCAAAGCTTTCTTGTTTTTCAGCAATCTAAAACATATAACACCAAGCAATCTCAAATGGTGCAAAGTTTCAATTTCTGTGACTATTTTTTTAGAAGTTGTTTGCGAGCGGCGACTTAATATTTTGACAGCCAAAGCTACCGAGCAAAACATAAAGTCAACACGTACAAATGTTGCTAAAAACGAAGTCCGGAAAACGTAATCGTCTCGACTAAAGCTTACTTAAATGCGCAAAGGTTAAAGGTTACTGCGCATAACAAAGTAATTAAAGAAACAGTATTCAGTTGTTACAATCAAAGGAGTTTTTAAAAAAGACGTAGCATATTTATAATTCTGTAGACAATAAACTGCAGTGTCTATAGCTATAACATTGTTTTCATCAACTATTATCTTCTTCATCTTTAAAGAGTAACAAATGATGATGAAGGGAAGATTGCAGTATCAAAATCTTAGTTTCCAAATCTTCGGGTTTTTATCATCATGCATGTCTTATTGACAAGATACTTTAGATAATTTAAACTTTTTTGAAATACATGCTATATTTTGTGCAACAAACAATATCAAAATTGCCTAGAGATGTCTATTATTGCTAAGCACTTCCATGAATGCATCACCTTTCAGCATATCTTGTACGGTGTTGTCTATTTAGGAAAACATTTTTTAAACTTACAAAGGTATCAAAGGTCATACACAACGCTTAATGGTCACTTGCTAATTGTATTGTTCACAATTTGAAAATAAACCTTGAATGACGCAGACTTGAGAAATTAAAAAAATGTGATGCAATATTAGTTGACAAATCAGTATTGTTCACAAGTTATAAGCAGTGAATTAATATCTTCCATAGAGCGCACCTAATAAATATTCTACTAATCTGCTAAATTTCTCACCTTTTGACAACTATATCATTATTAAGCACCTTGGAGAAGCCAATGAGTACGTGCCTCATCCGTACAAACCAAACAATGATTGCAATAAATGCAATAAGGAAATAAGAATCCTCTAGAGCATAAAGTATGTTAGACACGGATTCAGAGACATTCAACTCGCATTTATGAGATGTAGGCGACACACGGCGCATGGGCACTTCAATAGCAGGATAGAATAAAATAACGAACAACCAAATGGCAGTGACGCTGAGCCAGGCACTCCTGATACATATTTCATTCAGTTGACGGATGTTGGCAATAGCTTTACATCGGGAGTACCAGATTACTGCCAAAGTAAGAGCGGAGGCTGGCATGAACATGTACGAAAGTGGTAGAAATAGTTTGCATGCAATTTCGCTAGGATGCCATTCATCGTGAGTAGATATGGATAGAAAATAAAATGCGTTGCGGATTACAAGCACTCCCAAGTCCGCAATTGCTAAATTAATGAAAAGTATTTTATTTGACGTTTTCTTTATTGCGTTGTATCGTGATATTGCTAAAATTACCCACAGATTGCCAACAATGCCAAAAAATGCTAACGACCACTGGAACACGAAGAGAATGACATGACTCCTTGACGCCATTTTGATGAAATATCCTCAGAGTACGCCTTCGTCAATACAATGCACTTCGACTTGTTTACAGTGCACTCCTCGCAGACGTAATTAGATTAGTGGGAAGATATGTTATCAATTTGCGCTTGATTGAAATCCTATATTTCAGATTCCTGTTCAGCTTCTCATGCCAGAAATAACATATGGATTGGAAAAAAGTCTTTGCAACTGTGAAATGCAAACAAAGAAATGTGAGAATAAGTTTAACAGCTAGATCATCGCGATCATGTACGTAGCAATTTAGCGAAAGAAAGAACAAGCTTTAAACGCTAATATACGGCATGATGAATGTTTTTCTGATAACAAGAGGCAACTTTGGTATGCTAATTCTTCAGTTGCTCACATTGTTTAAAACAAATATAAATGAAAGCGATAACATTTGCCAAGTCTGTCACTTATACAAGCATATCATGTCAGTCAGGCAACAAAAATTCCAACGATCTGCTTGTCCTTAACCCTCGCGTTCTTACCTTTTTTGTACCCGTTGAAACGTAAAAAGCATAATCTGATTTATTTGTTCCGTGCACTGCAGAAGAAAATGAACAACAATGTTTCGTAACTTTTGTTTATATATTCTACAGCCTATATAAATCTAAGAGCTTTCCTATTTAGCAGCACTATTTGAAGGTGCTATTGAAGAATGGTTTAGAGACGACAGTTTAATATCTATAGTCTGCTGCAATACTTTTGCTGCAGCTCCACATAGAACTGGAACAAAACACATTGATCTTTGACGATAAAGAAACAGGACTCAGACTGACAGCAGACTGTAGTGTGATATATTTTTTTATATAAATCCTCCGTAAAATTTCTGGAATACTGATAATAATGATGAACAATGATGAGTTCCAGTTTGGGTGCAAATTATTCTACACAAGCATACAGAACATTTTGATTTTCCCACTGCTGCACTTTTTCACACTGCTAGATATTTAATGCGTTGAAGTATACAACATAGATTTATTGCTGTAGTTCTACGCAATCTATAATGTAAAGAATATTGAATTCAAAGAGTAATGCAGGAATTTAATTCTTCTTGCATTTTGCATTCCGTCACACGTTCACATGTCCGGTCATTTCCAAGCACCGATTATATATGAATTGCTAACGATCTTGTTTACAAATTCCATCGGCATTATTTGATTCTATTATGATATGAAGGTTCTACCAAATAGGGTACAAGTCTGTTAATTCCACCTTTAATAGTGCAGGCTGAGAGAGCTTGGATCAGACATATGATTACCTATGGATGTGAGTTGATGTTAACGATGTGGATAGCTCGTTTTTAATGTAATACGCTATTCAGAATTACTAACAATCTATACAGATATATGGTGTATGAAAAATTCGTTACCTAAATCCTCAAAAAGGTATAAATAAGGTAATGTCATTTAGTTTCACGAAAAACAGAATAAACAAATAAATTATGCTAACATGAAGTTTACGCAGAGACAAGGATTGACTGTAGATTGTATCTATGATAACAAGATCCCTCGTAAATGACATTTAACATACACCAAATCTTAAATAGAGAGCGCACCATTAATGATACCACTCATTAAAACCACAGATTAGTATACACAATGTTATTCCAGTTTCTTTTATATTTCTACCAGTAATCATCGTAGAGATTCTATAGTTTGTACTCAAACATAAAAAAATTCTGAATTTCACATCAATTTGTGTGATTTATTAAAGTAATCTGTTGAATGTTGATTTATGCATGTGTTCTCACACACGCCCACTGAGTCCAGGAAATAGATTAACGTCACGTCATGTTGGCATACACGAGGGCATGCACTGGAAGTTAGCAAGGTTTATTAAAGATAGTTATAAACACGTTGACATACACCTACAATTACATGTTGTTTTCGCATAACGTTTCCACGAGAATTATGATTTTGTGAAGTTAACAATCATTCAGAATTATATCATTTGGTGATGATTAGAGTTAGCAATATATTTTATTATGATTCATTCAACATTGTTAATCAATAATATGCCATGGTGGAATGCAATGAATGCTATAATGTACGTCATTTCGATTCCCACCAACTCGTAAACCGCAAAAGCGGGTTGAGATATGCTATGAATAAAATATGACAATGCAGAAACAAAGAAAGAGTTCGTTTCTCTATGAAGTTCTCATATTTACCTCAACAGACATTTATTTTGTTCTTTGAAAATGAAAACAGTTTCAGCCAGGCGATCATCGTTCACCGTCTCAGCAAAACAAAGTATTACAATTAAAAGAATGTAACCTAATCTTTTTTAGCCACTTTTCAGACGGTTTTTTGATAAAAACGGCAGGTCAGTAAAGATATCGAAGACGATGTTTTACCATTCTTTATCAGAGGAACAGCAAATTCCTAAGTTTGCAATTAGTTGCAAATTTGCATGCAATACAATTTTCTTGGTCTGTGTGAATTTGTCACAAACCGCAATCCGAATCTTCTTGAGAGCGTTTTATCATTGGTTAACTTATTGTATCAGAGGAATGAAAAAGAATCATATTTTATTCATCTTTTGCAACATATTCCGACATCATCACTGTCCAACATAATTCAACTATATTTTTTACGAAAGTTATATGCATATTGTCATTTGAAAATTTGTGACCAGGAATTGTGAAATTTATCTTCGTAGAAAGAACTACAGCGCTATAGTTACCACAAATTACGACAAATGTGGTTTGAACAGAATTGAAGCATGTGTGAAGTTGGAAGTAAACTAACAGGGCGTTCCGAAAAAATCATAAATTTGTCAGTCAACTGTAATAATAACTTAAAGGTCTTGCATGCTTTTATGCAACTGATTATGACAAAACACGCAGTATTTAGAGTCTATAAAAGCATAGCATGTCTCCACGTCTACACTCTTTGATGGTTTCAAAAAATAGTATTTCCGTTTCCATTATACAATGAAAAACTTTTAACTATGTGGTACTCATAGAAAAGAAAACGCCAGTTTTGCAGCTAATTCCCACACATGACGCAGCACAATTGCTTTTGTAGCTGATTGTTTCACGCCAATTCATTTTCTTCTTTACGCCAATTTAAATGCTGTATATGTTGGTGAATACTACTCTAACTTATTACGCTCTGTTTTTAATGTCAATTTGTCCTGTACCTGATCTGCGTAAACTGAATGTTCTTGTAATCGAAATTGACAGCAACGTGCCTTTTTTCTCAAGAAATGTTATGATGTATTTTTGTAGTTGTCTGTCAAACTTCTGTCAATAATATGTAGCTTTAAAATGGCGTTCGTATCTCTACTATTTTGGTTAACTATAGTCATTGTTTTGTTGTTATTTATTGTAATATCTTGTATTTTTCAAATTCCCAATAAAAACAAACAAGCCAAAAACAACAAGAACTATACCATCATATGTTTTCAGCATTACTCTACGTCTCTACAAACAAAATAGCTGCATCAAATAGTTTGTAATATCGTAACTATTGTAGACGATTGAAACCAGGATGAACAATAGAATTACAGGGTAAATGTCACAGACGTGACGGGAGAATCACCCCTTTAAAGTGGTTATATCACGAATTTTAGCCCCCCTTTTTATTAGCTAAATTGAAAGACCTTGTTTCAGTGATTTTAAATCTGCAATTATAATTGAAATTGGGTTGGTGAAAGTGATTTTACGGACGTTCAAAGTCACGATTTTCAGCATTTTTTTTTGCGAACTTTTTGATCGGTATGCTAACGACTTGTGACGTAGAAAGTTGAACACATATATCAACATGGCGTATTCTAATAGTAATCTTAATAAGAAACGCGGAGGAAAACGCTGTGTTGCTGGCGGACCTAATCAAATTAGTTGCGCCAATGATTCAAAAACCGAAGTAATGTCGATGTATCTGTTTCCTAAAAAAGAAACAGAGCCGCAAAGACATAGAAAATGGGTAAATTTTGTGCGTAAACATAGACCGGGTTTTGAGGCTTCCTCTACCTCGTGTCTGTGTTCTGCGCATTTTGAAGATTCTTGTTTTGACCTTAATTTGAGCGTGTAAGTCAAGCTCAAAAGAAGGATGAAGAAAGATGCTATCCCAACCATTGACGTGGCTGGGATTCCTGAACCATTACAGGACGAAATAATCGATCGAAAGCGAAGACAAGTAAGTTTACGCTTGTTTATGTTAATTTTTCTTTTGTCATATGTAAATTCGATATACGTTTTGTAGATTATTCGACATACTCTCCATAAGCCATCGCTGAAGGAAACATGTTCTCTCAATGAGGAAGTACCATCTACTAGTGATGAAGCTGAGCATGTTTAAGTCTGCACTGGGGAAGCAAACGATTCACCATTTGAACGGCTTGCTATTTTCCATTTTTACATTTATGCTATGATTCAATTCCATATATTTTTTCTTTTGTCTTTTTTCCCAGACTGCCATTGAAGAAAAGATATTCTTTCATTTAATTCTTTCAGCTTAACCTCTCAGTAGTTGCACCAATTTGTTTTTATTGTTTACTCTTGTTTCAAACCTCTAAACAGCATGTCAACTTATGTAGTGCATCCATGTATCTCCTATTTGGTTTTCATCTAGGCATATTTCCTGACCATTCCAAACTCAGCAAAGAAGGTCAACAGTTTCTACAGTGCACAAGTTAGAAGACTATTTCATCATCGCCCCTCTGATGGTATGTAACCTGTTGTGCTACCACTTGGATATGCTTTCCGAATAAAGTGGTAAACACAAGCAGGTAAAGGCCGAGTATTCTCCCATCCCATAGACCCACAAAACCATCGCATCAACCATCTGTATGCCTCAGCTCTCAAGTACCTGAAGTAAATAAAAAGGTTGGACTAATTATTGTTGATGAAACAATGTTGATTATAACATTGTTTCTCATACAATTTACAATCTTACATATTTAATGATTGTGATGCTTGGCGGCGATAAGCACGTCCATTCCTATCTCTCAATAGTGGCCCGACGTTTTCAAGGACAGCCTCATGAACTAAAGGCCCAAATTTGGCATGCTGTGTTATGCATGATATTTTCTCAATGCTGCCATCGAATGTCATTTTCTGCAAAGCTGGTCCAATTTCCTTACAGCATCTGTACTCTAATGCGCCTTCTAACAAATCGGTATGACAGCATTGACAATTACACCTGAAACGTGGGAGCATTCTGGTTTATAAAGTAACTTTATGTATATTACAAACAGGAGAAAACAACAACTTACCATTCACCAAGTGGAATTACGCCATCACTTCGTTGTTCTAATGTCGCAGGGAGAATTCCATCGGGATCATCTGCAGTATGCACTTCATCACCATCTCCTGCTAGCGGTTCATCGTCATATGCGAAGTCGTTTAAATGCTCGACATAACCCACGGATTCCGAGCTCGAATCAGATACGCATTCAGACATCGAATTCGAATTATCTGAGCACTGATTTGAGGCCATACCTTCCGGACAACTTGTTTTTTAATATTTTATTGAAAATACTGTCATTATTTGTTTTTAAGACAAGAAAAAAGACAACAAAATCACCTTCTATAATATAATATTATATTGACGGAAACAGACGTGTTCAACTATCTACGTCACAAGTATCAATATGGCGTCGTAAAAAATTCGCAAATAGTACCCGACTTTGGAGGCAAAATTAAGCAACTTATATTTATCTGTTTAAGTCCAGCGACATGTCATAGTTCTTCAAATAATCCAAATTTTCAATTAAGCTCATAAAAAAGGGGGGCTAAAATTCGTGATATAACCACTTTAACGACTATAAACATATAAACATCCAAAGTGCAGAAGGCATTTTTTACAAGAGCATCTCGCTTTGCTCGAACTCAAACTCTATAATACTATTTTGATTGAAACTTTTTCCTGGCAAGTAAATTTTCGTCTTTTGCAAGGTGACTCATTAAACGTATTAACCTTTGAAATAATTAACGCAATTTGGAAGATGCATTATTTTACTGAAAGACGGTCTGTTTATGTGAACACTATACAATACAAACGGACACATCCTGCTACTCTTGCGTGAAAATTGAATAAATTTTTTATATATTTGAAGCAATTGAAAATAAGATCACAGCTACAATTGACTTGTCATGCGATTGCTGCGAATATTAATTTATTTTGACAATAATGTTGTACATAGAAATCTATTTCAAGACATACCAAACTGATCTAGCCATGTATTTCCATTCTTTTGAACTACTGGGTTTTAACTACAAAGGTTTCCATGTTCATAAACAACGAAACTCGATCAAGTTTTAATCAAAGGAGAAAACTGAGAAAAATCAATCAAATCGTGCAAAATTATTCTTATCATGTGTTGAATGTTGCCTTTCCGCCCATTGTTATCAAACTTAGACGTTAGTATGAATAAATTAGCAAACAGCGATAATGTAAAGATGATGCAGACGTCCGCATGCATGCATGGAAAAGAAATTATCATTGAAAAGCCAATTTGGCTGACTACGTACACCGTGGTTAAAAAATCTTAACACGCAATGTAAAATAAAATTGCAGCGAAAAATTTAGAAATGATATCACAACAAAGTAAATGGTTTGAACCCGGGAGTATCGTTATATGTTTGTATATGATGATCGTCCAGGTTAATAAAGTCCTGAGAAGGACTGTTTTTGTTGTTGTTGACTGACGTTTCGACAACCTTAGCGGTAGTCATCTTCAGAGTCAAATGAGGAGTAAACGTAAGGTTAGCCGTATTTGTTGTCTGGTTCTTACGTCATTGTATTGTGTGTACAGGAAATGTGCAGGAAATGTGTATTGTCATTGTGGATTAGTGTGAAGTGAAAAATTTTATTTTTAGTTGTGATGTGTGATTTAGGTGTGACGTTTTTAGTTGTAGTGTGTGTGTGGGTGTCAATTGTGTATTGTCATTGTGAATTAGTTTGAAGTGTAATGTTTTTAGTTGATCGTTTGTTTGTATTGTGAATAAGTCGTTTGTAAGGTGCCGGTAATTGCTGTGATCTGTTCAGGGGGGTTTGTTCCAAGTTGGTATACCAACTTTCTAATGTAAGCCGTTGTCTATAGTCAGTACTGTAAGTGATGCATTTACCGAGTCCCAGTCAATGTTGTGCTTTGTGATTCGGTGATGTTCGGCAATGTGATTAGTTTTGTCTTGTTTCTTAGTAGCTCGTTTGTGCTCAGTTAGTCTTATGTTTAAGTTCCTGCCAGTTTCCCCGATATAGGAGGCGTGGCAGTCGGAGCAGTTTATTTTGTAAACTGCACCTTGTCGTTCGTTGGGTTGTTCTTTGTCCTTTATGTTCGTTAGTACTTGTCGTAACGTTGTGATTGGTTTATGTGCGACACGTATGTTGTATGGTCGTAAGATACGCGAGATAGTCTCAGACGTACCTTTGATGTAAGGTATCGTTGCTTTTGTCACTGAGTTGTTCGTTTCGTTGGGTTCGTTGGGTTTGTAAGTGTTGCGTTTGATAAAGTCAGAGTTATAGTTGTTTTGTCAAAACACGTTTGAGATAGTTGTTTTCGTTTTGTAGAGCGTCCGGTGAATCACATATGATTTGTGCACGTCTTGTTAATGTTCTGATTGTGGTGGCTTTGTGTGATGTAGGGTTGTAAGATGATTGGTCTAGTAGTCGGTCAGTATGTGTTGGCTTGCGATAAACTGTTGTTCCTAGTTTTTGATTGTCATGTTTTACCAAACAGTCGAGAAAAGGAAGAGTTCCGTTTTCTTCGACATCTTTGGTAAATTGTATGTGGCTGTTCTGTTTGTTGATGTGAGTATGGAAGTCATCAATCTCGTCTGCATGTAGTGCTGTGATTGTGTCATCTACGTAGCGAAACCAAAAAGGTAGTGCATGTTTGTAAGTCATGAGTGCCCGTTCCTCTATAGATTGCATTACAATTTCAGCAACTACAACAGAAACGGGCGAGCCCATTGCTGTCCCATGTAATTGTTTGTAGTGTGTTCCTTTGTATTGGAAGTAAGTCGAGGTGAGGCAGAGCTCTAGTAACTCCATAATGTCTTCTGTCGGTAATGGCAGTACGTCCGTGGTGTTTGTAATGAGGGTTTTTGTACAAGTAAGTGCCAGATTAAGTGGAATACTGGTGAACAGTGATTTCACATCAAAAGACACTAGTATATAGTTGTCCGGTATTTGTATAGTGCACAGTTTTTTAATGAAAGTTTCAGTGGATTGTAGCTTGTGTTTTGATTTGTTTGTAAGTGGTTGCAGTATGTTAGTCAAGTACTTTGAAAGTTCGTAAGTAGGCGAACCAGAGAATGATACAATTGGTCGCATGGGTATTTGTGGTTTGTGAAGTTTTGGTAGTCCGTATAGTCTGGGTGGTCGTGGTACTGAACATCTGAGTCGATAGTAAATACGTTCAGATATAATGTTAGATTTTCTCATAGAGAAGATCTTGCTGTTAAGTTTGCGTACTAGCGATGGTGTTGGGTCTCGTTTGAGTTGTTCGTACGTTTGTCTGTCGTTAACAAGTGCGTCCATTTTGTTAAAGTAATCATTCCTGTCCATGACCACAGTCACGCGTCCTTTGTCTGCTGGTAAAATGACGATGTTGTTGTCGTGTTTTAGTCGTTTGAGTGCTTGTTGTTCGTCTTTTGTCAAGTTGTTGTCACGTATAGAGGACAACGGCTTACATTAGAAAGTTGGTATACCAACTTGGAACAAACCCCCCTGAACAGATCACAGCAATTACCGGCACCTTACAAACGACCTATTCACAATACAAACAAACGATCAACTAAAAACATTACACTTCAAACTAATTCACAATGACAATACACAATTGACACCCACACACACACTACAACTAAAAACGTCACACCTAAATCACACATCACAACTAAAAATAAAATTTTTCACTTCACACTAATCCACAATGACAATACACATTTCCTGCACATTTCCTGTACACACAATACAATGACGTAAGAACCAGACAACAAATACGGCTAACCTGACGTTTACTCCTCATTTGACTCTGAAGATGACTACCGCTAAGGTTGTCGAAACGTCAGTCAACAACAACAAAAACAGTCCTTCTCAGGACTTTATTAACCTGGACGATCATGATATCACAACGTTAGAAAAACATTACTTAGTAACCATTGCAAAAGTATGACAATGAAATTAAATTTTGATAACATATTGAAGTCATCGTAAGCACATGCACCTGTTCAAACTAATAAGCAAAGATGATTAAATTTTTCAAGCACAGATTTTAAAATTTTTCACTCGCGGGAGGAGCTAAAAATTTCAGTGATGTTAGCTGGTGACAGACAAAATAATGGTCTTGATTTTGGGGTGCAGTAAAAACCTAGAGTGTTGAAATTTAAAAAAATGTTTCAAGCAAAAAAAATCACAAACAAATATCACACTCGCTATTGGCCATCTGGCGACACCAGATTAATATTTATTTAAATATTTTCTTTTTTAACACTTATTACATGTTGCTACAGTGTCAACCTGTCTAGTAATAAGTAAAGTATACTGAATACATTTATTAATTTACTATAAGCTATTAACCATTAACCATGTTGTCTGTACACGGTGTATAAACGATAAAAGTATTCAAAAGAATCAAAACTTCAAAAGTTTTCACTTAACAAGCGTAAGTGCTAAATTGCGAGGATAATAACGTAAACGAGTTAATGGATGGAAAAATGAAAGCGGAACAGTTTGCTTTCATCGAGAAATGTAATTTTTTTCATCGTCAATTGCATTTTTTTCAGAAAGTCTTGGCACCGAGGCAAGCTTCAAAGTAAACTTCACATCAGTTCGAAGACGGTGTTTTCTTTTCACAGATTGCTTGATTTCAAATATTTTAGCAAAAATCGAGCCATCGATGGAGAAATGAGAATGCCATTGACTGCAACTTCTTTTTCACACTCAGTGAGTGTGAGTGAGCTTTTTGAATACAAGAGTTGAGTTTTTGGGCCATTGTTGCTTTTTTCTCTTTTTACCTTTTATTTTTAACACTGATAACAGCAGACTGAGAAGATAAACGTTCCTAGACCATTTGCTAATTTAATTTAAGAAACATCTCCAGTACTGATTCGGTGTCTTTCAAAATATGTGCTATCAAACGGCAATCTTAGTTCGTGCAGTTTTATACTTTGAACACTTGGAATTTGTACATTAAAATGTGTCAAAACACAGCGAGGCAAAAAAATTGCTTAGTCTATAGGAGCATTAAAACGTATGGTGGCTTATACTCCAATGAATACAGCTATCCAAATTTATCATGCACTAATCTAGCCTTATTTTGACTATTGCTGCTCGGTTTGGGATGGGCTTGGTGAAACGCTAAGCACAAAATTACAAAAACTACAGAACCGAGCAGTTCGATTTATAAACAGAGCTGGTTGTGACACAAATGAGGTGCGTTACTGAACTTCTTACAATTAGATAACGTCTCGCTTAGGCGGAAAAAATTAAGAATTAGGTCAGTATTTAAAACTCCTAAAGGCCATACTCCATATTATGTACAGAGTTTTTTCTCGATGCGTAGTACACAATACGATCTTAGAAACTCTGAAATGAAGCTGAATTCATAGAAATAAATAAAATTTGAAATAAAATTTTAGAAATAACATGTGTGAAAATTGATCATTTCGAGTGAAAAACATACGTATCGCACAAAATTCTTTTCCTGTTTTTTTTGGGGAAAAATTTTTTTTGAGGGGTACATAATATATTTAGGGTGCGATATTTTGAGTTTAGTCCGCTACACACCCCTCCCTCACAAACTTCGTTCGTGAAATTATTTACAACATGTAAGCAAATGCGACTGTTGATAATTGAACTGGAAAGACGAAATTTTTATTCGCATGGGAAGATTAATTAGCAATGCTGACGTCAGTGGCGTACCCAGCCCGCGTATTTTAATCGGTAGTGCAACGTTCACTCAACGCGAAAACAATACATTAGTATTTTCTAAAGAAATCTATCATGAAATGCTCTGAAACTTTCATGCCAGGACTAAAACAACGCCAAATTTTAACTGATGTATGGAAAATCATGAAAAAAGGAGAGGTGACGTCACAAGCAGGATCTTGATAGTGAGTCAACACATTTACCAAGAGAATCAATATAGCTAGCTGTTAACAGCTTACTTAACACAATAACGAGAAAAACAATTTATGAATATAAATAGCACATCATTCTATACTACGTAACATATTTATGTGAAATGTGGAACTTTTCCAAATTGCTTGTTTTTGTGCAAACCCCGCTACAACAATTTCCTTCTTATGATCGAAGAATTAATAAAAACACTAAATATCTACATTACTTCACGTATAGCTACAATATACACTTTGCTTCAAGCGTTTGCTTCATTTATTAGAAGATTTTAATTCCATAAAACAGCTCAGATAGGCATTAGATTAATAAATATTTTAAGAAGAGTTATGCAATAATGATATCTAATCCACGCCATCAAGCAATATTTACCATTCTAAAACTTTTTTGCGACGACGGTATTCTTTAAGACGATTGTTGCTATACCTAAACCATACAAATATAATTAGAACATGGCCAAAGCCACTCAGCCAGTCGGCATCTAGTATTTTGACGTTCTATGTAAGGGTTAGAGCAAGATCACGTGTGTGTATTAAATAGGGGTTAGGGCATGGTCACGTGTGTTCTTTATATAATGGTTAGAGCATGATCACGAGTGTTCTTGAAGAAGGGTTAGAGCATGATCACGTGTGTTCCATCTAATGCTCGGAACTCTAAATCCCATACAACACACGTGATCATGCTCTAAATCATACACACACAGTCAATACAAATAGTTATCAAAGCAACACATAGCTGCCATGTTGGAGGTCAGATACAAAAGAATACATAATGCGAGCCAGCGTGGGCGAAAGTTATTGTTTTCTTAAAGCCTGTGGTTGATTGAAACGAAACAATATAAACGATTAAGAATCTTATAATGTACGACAACAATTTTGGTTAAAGTGTAAACAATTAAGAGATGATGAATGAGATGAATTGGTTAAAAAAAAGTATACGCTTTGATGGATTATCAATACAGTTTGACAAAATTAGAAGTACGTTGTCACTTGTCATTTACTGAAGGCCATCAGAAGATCGATTGTTGAAGGGGTACATATTTACGTACGTATGGTGTGTTTGCAGGCGACGTCAAAGCGGCCATATTGGGGGTTAAATCAAAACGCCAATGCACAACAGCACATGAAATTAATGTACGTACATTGGTTTTAATAAATGGGATTTTCCACAACATGGCGACCGATGAAAACACTATTTATATGCATCACATAATCGTAAAAAAACCAATAAATTTAGAAGGAAATTAATAAGGCATATCATGATTTTCGAGTTTTGGCATGGGACGTCAAAGCGGCCATGTTGTGCAATTAGATCAAAGTGAACATAAAATTAAGGCTTCGTTTACACTATAACAAATTCGCTCATCACGACATCCTCATTTTCTTTAAAGGAGTAACCTTTCGGAGAAAAAGCTTATTAACTTGAAAGATTTAGTCTATTTAGTGTTTCTCACATTGAACAATTTCAAGATCGTGACTAAAACACCACACGAGTACATACGAGTACATACGAGTACATACGAGTAACATACGAGTACATACGAGTGACATACGAGTACATACGAGTAACATACAAGTACATACGAGTAACATACGAGTACATACGAGTGACATACGACTATTTTCTGGTCAACAAATGAGAAACTACACAATTTCTTCAATACATTGATATTTGCGTTTATTTTTCCTTGTATTTGTGTGGACTTTGGGGCAACCATTTGATGGATTTAAATGCTGAAAAGGTATTTTACTTTCATACTACATTTATTTGTATGTTTTAGTTGAATTTGTTATAGATATTTTGTCGATGCGATTTGCCAGTATTTGAGCGCTTTTTGACACACTTTCACCTAGGAAATACATATTTATGAAAGCGATTATACATTCATTTTGGTCTTTAAGATACTGATTTTGCAGTTAAAAGACTGAATTATATCAGCTAGAACTTTAAAAACATTAAAAGAAAGCTGAAATTGTACGCATAATATGATATACATACGTAACACAGTGCAACTCTCATTTAATTCAAATATATATAATGTACATTTATTTCACATAGCACGTTTTTAAAGCATTATTTATACGTTGTTTATTTAATCGCTTTCATAAATATGTATTTCCTAGGTGAAAGTGTGTCAAAAAGCGCTCAAATACTGGCAAATCGCATCGACAAAATATCTATAACAAATTCAACTAAAACATACAAATGAATGTAGTATGAAAGTAAAATACCTTTTCAGCATTTAAATCCATCAAATGGTTGCCCAAAAGTCCACACAAATACAAGGAAAAATAAACGCAAATATCAATGTATTGAAGAAATTGTGTTGTTTCTCATTTGTTGACCAGAAAAGAGTCGTATGTCACTATGTATGTATATTACTATGTACTCGTATGTCACTCGTATGTACTCGTATGTTACTCGTATGTACTCGTATGTACTGTATGTACTCGTGTGGTGTTTTAGTCACGATCCAATTTCAATGCCTTTCACAAAAAAAATACAAAGAAAATTTAACCTGCTACGATATTAGCTAATACGTTACCTAAGAGTATGTTTACACTACTCTGGATCGGTCTAAAATTGGCGCAAAAAACAGTGAGAACCGGGCTGCGTTTAAACTGCACCGAAGCAAAATTGTTTGAAAATTTCCTTTTCTAGAGTGATACGACCGCACTTTCAAAACATAGTCAAGCAAAAACGGAGTGGTAAGAAGCATTACTTAAACAACTAACAGTTAATATTTCGCTACATTTTACAAAACAATTCTCTTCAATTCGTCCCGCGTTGTGGCGCATAATTGAAAATAGTGAACATTATACGTTTTCAAAAGCTCTTTATGAAAAATTTGCAGTAGATTTTACAAGTCATTGTTTATTATCACCTATGGCTAGAGATATAAACATCTAGCAATACGTAAACGAGAAATGACGTCATTAGTTCACAAACAACTAACGAATTTTGACAGCAAGAGACATAACATCCGCAAAACTGAAGCGGAGTTTAAACAGATCAGTGTAAACCAAAGATATACCTTACTTGTATTAAAATTCGAGTCGTACTCATTTTCGCTCAGCTTTAAATTCGCGCGATTTAATTTCGCGCACTTTGTTGACAATTATTCGCGCAGCTTTAAATTCGCGCAAGTAGTTTTATGTGCTTGTTCTTTTTGGTTTGTTCAAAAGAACTATTAATAACTAACGCATTTATATTGAGCTTTCTTTATGAAGAAATACCTCAATATTCATCAAAAAAGCGATTGGGTGGCCTCAAAAATGGCTTCAAAATAAAGCGTGAGTTCACTATCCCAACAAGAACTAAAAAATGTAATAAATGATGTTGCCTAACAATATACTTTATAAGTCAAACAAAAGTTTAGATACAGTTCAAATGGATCCTCTTTTCGTTGTGGTTCCTCGGAACTTCCTCCAATGCGGCGCTCACACCTGATCGTTGCCAACCTTTGACGACAATGTCCTTGTTCGATTGCATGTAATCATAGAACTGCACTATCCATTTTGCGTGAAGTGGTTTGAGCACGCTAATTCTCAAATCAACAGAAACTTTATCAGGTTGAATACCTTTCTCTATTTGGGCTTGGACTTGCTCTGAATACCAAGTTTGCGCCTGGTTTCGAAGGAAAGCTTTGAAAGAGCGATTGACCGTTAAATCTAAGGGCTGCAGGTATGATGTCATATTATTGGGAACAGGTATCATCTTCCCATTATTGTCGAAAATGATCTTCTTTACGGCATCCGTCCAATGTGCTTTAAAAACATCGGCGATCAAAACCCATTGTTTTGTTGCGCGAAAACCAAGCTCTTCTCTAATTTGCTTAATACAGGGGATAAGAATGCGATTGACTAATTCAATTGCTTTCGTTTCATTTGACCAATGATTTTCCGTGTGGGTAACGTGGAATTCTTATGGAAATCTGAATTTAGGGTGACACCGGTCTGTTTTCCCCTGGTAGATTAGTTGAATGGGTGCTACGCTGTTTTATTTGTTTTGCGATATCTTCAACGTTAATCGGTGCCTCCTGTGTTGTTTGCGGGCGTTTATCTGGGTCAGGTTTTTTCAAGAGGTTCCATGCCTTTCTGCTTGAGTGGCAGAAGTCCGTGTTTTCTACTGTTTCCTGCCATTTCTTGCAACGTCCTTTTTGTTTTAATATTGAGTGATTTATCGTGAAGGGTAGATTCATCATCAATGCTAGCGAAATTGTTCTGTCATCAATTACCTGTGATCATCACACCATGTCTATTGGGAGATTTGTGTATTCGTGCTGATCGTGGTGGCTGTTGCTGTTCATCTATCATACTGTTGTGGAACTATCTTACATTTCTTCATTGACTTCATGTTTTCATTGTCTTCTAATAGTTCATCATTCTGTTTTTCGGTCAAAATATCTTTATTATATCTATTTTTGACTATTGTAGATTTCTTTCGTCGATCAAATGAGCTTTCGTCAAATAATACGTCTCTTCATATGTGAATTTTACCAGTTGAAACAACGTATAGTCGATAAACTTTACTTTTGAGGCTGTACCCAACAAATGTGCATTTCTTGGTTTTGGAGTCCCATTTTGCCTTGTTTCCTTAGGAACGTCCATGTAAGCCGTGCAACCTAAAATTCTCAGATGCGAAACATTATTTTTTTAGACTGGAAACATTCGTAAGGTGTAACTCCGTTCACAGATACAGTAGGACTTCGATTTCTTAAGTTGACTGCAGTATGAACTGCTTCAGCCCAAAACTTCTTTTGTAGTTTTGCGTTTTTCAGCATAGATCGTGCAGCTTCTTGAATGGTTCTGTTCTTTCTTTCAGAAACTCCGTTCTGCTGTGGCGTTCTTGGAACACTAAACTGATGCTGAATTCCCTTGTCCTTTAGATATTTTTCAAACATGTGACAAGTGTACTCACCACCGTTGTCTGATTGAAGTACTTTAATTTTCTTGTTAGTGAGAGTGGTCATCATTGCTTCAAACTCTTTGAATTTCTCAAAAGCTTCATCCTTTCTCTTTAAAAGTAGACTGTTGTGTACCTTGATTTATCATCAATAAATGTTGTAAAATATTTATTTCCACAAAGACTTGTTTCTTCCATCGGTCCACAAACATCGCTATGGACAAGATCAAGTATATCTTGAGCAAGCGTTGCAGGTTCTCGAGGAAAGGTTGCTCGTATCTGCTTTCCTTGTGCACATCCTTCACAAACTTCAAAGTGATCATCGGATTGAAAATTAAGACCTTTAACCAATTTTTGATCTCGAAGTAGACGTAAATTCTTTAGGCTTAGATGGCCATATCATTGATGCCATATTTCTTCGCTAGTATCACTTGTAGAAACATTCGCATGATTCGAATCATTCTGTTCTTCTTTAACATCAAGAACATACATGTTATTCATCATTCTTCCTGATCCAGATATAGTTCCATTTTGATCAAGTATCAAGCAAGTGTGTTGTTTAAATTCAACTGAGTATCCTTGTTTTGCCGTTGTACTAACTGAGAAAAGATATTTTCCTAAATCTGGAACAATGTTTATAATGAGATCGTAGGGAACGTCATAAGCGGTAACCACTTCCTTAATAGAACGATGAAACGTGAAGCGAATTTCTTTTAAGAAGCCAGGTGATACGGGTTGTTTTGCAGTTGTTGCTCTACGTTTACTGAAACCCAATCTTCTGAAAATTGACTGGCACCATGTATAGTGGAATTCTAGGGTTCCTCCGTTTTCTTTCAACAAAGACCGATCATTAGCCAGTACTATCCCCTTCGCTATGGAAAAAGCAATGTTGTAATTGACAACACAACCGGCCGTTCTCGTGCTCTTGATCATAGCGATAATTTTCTCATCGATGTTCTCTGGTAACAAAGTTTTTGCTCCACGATATTTTCTTGGAATTGTTCGAGTTCAGTGCGCTCTTTTCGTTCCTTATTGTACGATTTGACAAGTTCCCGATTTTGCAATTTCTTTTTTGAATATGGGGGCAATATAGAAGCATGTGTGTGTGACATCAAATTTCGTCGATCCCCATTACCACATGGAGGCTTGGAGATTCCTATTACCCTAACAGTCATGCAGAACAATGCAAGTTTTAGGATATACAGCAAAATGCAGGCATTCGTGACGGATTACTACGTAGAACCTGAGAATATCCCGACTGAAATTGTACAGGATGAAAATGAAGACATTTTTGATTTTTAATGTTACCAGGACAACTAAAAACATATGTCAATATGTATATGCGTTAATAAAACAACTGATTTGCATAACCAACAATGAATGTCTCATATTACACTAAAAAGCTTTTCGCGCGGATTATATTTCGCGCAGTACTAAAATTCGCGCACTCAGCGCTGCGCGAATTCTAGTACTGCGCGAATTTTAATACAAGTAAGGTAGTAGGTCTAGATCATTGAGTTCTATAATAACTGGAGGGGAAACGTCAACAAAATTAGTATAGATTATTAGCGCTCGGCCGCGTGGTCAAAAACATGGCGGATTTTGGTGGTCAAAGTCAGCGGAGAGACGCGGGCTCATGAAATAAAATTTTTGTCGCCCACCCTGATTTGACCACCACGATTGCGAGTATAGAAAATATCAAAACTATTTATTTTCCTCACATAAACACTTTTTTAAAATTTTATTTATTAAACTGCCAACTTTTGTGGTTTGCAGATGCTGAAATAGCGACAGAAAAGGGAACATTTCTTGACTCCGGTAAGTAGCACAGTATTAGTTTTACTATTTTGTTTTTAACACGATACTTGAAGAGTGTTTCTACTACTAAGTTTTAATTTAAAGTTATTTTGGTCCAGTCTTGTTTGTTCTTCACTTAATCGCTCGCCAGACGTGGCGAAGCTGTCAATATTTATCGAGTTTTGCATCCATCTTGTATCATGATCAAGGCATCAAGCTAAACTCTCCTGATTTGAATTGAGTTTACCTCCCAAAAATGGGGCATAATTTGTTCATGTTCTTTTTTTGAAAAGATGAAGTGAAAGTTTACAACAGAGTTGTGTTGAAATTGAATGCAGTGCCATGCAAAATTAACGAGAACTATGAATATGTTGTATAATAAAAATAACTATTAAACTGTTTGCTTGCTCAATTTGACTGACTGTATGGTGTAGACAATTATAATGAGATTGGAAAGTTGGATTTATGCAAACAATTTTAAAGTACTACTCAGCGTTTCTGTAAATGAAGTATTTATTGTTATAGTAAACAGGTTACTACTTCAAAACCAAGATGAAAGTAGTGTGTTGAACAATGTGCTAAGATTTGTTTCTACCTTGAAATTTTTGTTCAACAGTAGCTTATGATTATATCATTAATATGCATGAAAAATTAAACATATTATTGTCTCATCTCATTAAATCCATACTTGGTATGATTCCAGGTGATCCACAAATTCACATCAGATGCATTGGTTACAATGAAGTTGAATGTAGAAGAAGCAAAAGTAGATGGCAAAGAAATTCTTTGTGTCTTATGAAGAATTAGTAGAAATCAATAAAAAGAATTCTCTAAACAAATTGTAAACAAATTTAAATTTGCTCATGGTCAAGCAACCTAGTCAAAGAAGCAAAGTCTGTCTTCAACATGTGACCTTTCCAATTATTTAGTTTCTTTGTACAAAATACTATTTTCGAGAAACTTGATTGGTAAGTCTTTCATTAATATTTTTTCACCAAGAGATAAAAGGAACTAATTCAAAGGCTTGATGTAAAATACAAAGATTTAACAAGTTGTTTATCATTTAATTCCCAAATGTTAGTTTGTACATATAAATAATTAGTACTGGTAGCTGTAAGTTGTTTAAGCAAAACAGAAGAGTAGTAGTGCTTGAAGGGGTTAGCATTTTTGAAAAATTATATCTTGTTCATGACATATATTACACAATTCCAAAAAACTGTAAATAATGCACAATAATATCTACAGAACTTGATAAATTTCTTCACCTACACTGTCAAATAACTATTTTGCCTTCATGCAGCGATAGACAGAGTGTTTTTGTCAGAGAAACCAATGCACTTTAGTTTCCAAGTTTGTAATTTCAATGGAAAATTAATGTAGTTCTGTTCAGTAATAGATCCAAGATTCTGCCAAGCTGTTTACAAAATACAAATTACCAAGCAACAGTGTCATGGTGTTTTGAATTTTTTCTTTTTAGCTCTTCTAGTTCAACATACTTTCTTTATGAGTTTTCATTAGATTTATCAGGTAATGACAATACACTTATGATACTTATCCATGGTAAACTTTCAGTTGACTTATGTCGTAGGACTGGACCAAACATTTTCTTGCTTCCTTAGGATCATTTTTACACAGATTTATCCATTTGAAGCAAGAAAAATAGTTGCACCAAACTGTTTACAAACAGTCAAACACACAGAAGCATGAAATATTGTATAAGTTTGACGAGATTGACAGGTCTATTAAAGAATGCCGTTTGATTTTCACTTTTAAAAGGCTAAAATGTCATAAAATAACTTAAATGTTACATCCACAATATGCGTTTCTCTACCGTCGATCTTCTTTATTTTGATGTGTGTGTACTGTGTTTTTCACGCAATGCTGAAGCATTATTTTCACATGATATGCTGTCGGTATCGTAATTGGTTTTTTTTTCTCACTTGTTTTCGTTCATACAAACAGTATTAGAAATCAGGAGGGAGTGAATATTGAAAAAAATTTTTAAAGTGGAAGTTTTGACCACCAAAATCCGCCATTACCGCCATGTTTTTGACCACGGGGTCCAGGCCCCTTTGCCCTCCAGGTCTTATAGAGCTCAATGGTCTAGATTACTGACGAGCATTGAGTTCTATAATAACTGGAGCGGCTATCTCAAGCGCGGCCTTAGATATCTGATGATGACAAAAAAATGGCGGATTTCGTCCTTTGCCGCTGAGATTTACCGAAATTGACCGCTTTTCCGAAAATTTCCCAATTCCCACTCCCTCCTGAGGAAAGAGTGAGGAAAATGTATGTGGGTATTTGGGATTCGGCAAGCAATTTTTTGATGAAAATCAAGGTAAAAACCTTAAATTCATAACAGCGAGTCAACTGTGGTTGTCAGTTATCTGCTCCTACGAGGATGCATTTATAACTATCGACGAAAGACCTATATGTCGGCTACACATGTATGAATGCAGATGTGCGTCGTTTTCTTACCAGCGTCAAACTTGTTTGATCGATTAAACTCTTTAGTCAATACAAAAAAGTATATCTTAGTTCATCTCCACGGTTCACGAGAGAGAAGTCAGCTTATTTGTTATCATTGTTATTTTGCTTCTTTTCATGCAATGGGCAATGGCTTTTTTCGCCACAATTGTAGGATTTTTACTTGTTTCTTTAAAAAAGTACATATTAAATCTCTGGATATTTACGGATTTTCTGTAATTGAGTTAAATATGAAATTTCAAAAAGACTCAAGTCTGCATAGGTTTGGTAAATGAAAACAAACAATATTGTATAGAAATTACTTTAAGTCACCTTTTTGTGATGTTCTGAAGTGCAACTGCATCAAATACTTGTAAAGTTGTAGCACATTTTGATTTTGTTGTATTGATATATGAATTGGGCAAAATGCAAATAATCATCAAAACACTTATGCTTCCAATGGTGTTTATAATTCATTTGTAGTTTTAATACTTCTACCTTTCTTTTTCACTTTGTTTTGTTTTTCCTATATTTGCAATAAAAGTGCACTATAATTTGAATGATTAACACAGTTTTCACCTCAATAATAAATTTCATAAGCAGTTGGTAGTGCATTTTGTTCTCTGAGTATCCACATCTGGTGTTTTGTTCATACAAGAATGATGAAGTGCAAGTAGATATGTCATAGCAAGGCAATAAAACCAAATGAATTACATACCTATAGTGTACTTTTAAATTAGAATATTATTGTATTATTTTACCTCTATATCATCAATCTCATGAAAAGAAATAAGAAGCAAAAAATTTGTAGACAAGCTTTGAAAAGTGAAAAACTTTTCTTTAAAAAAGCAGCAATAATGCATATGATAAATCTCCATTCTGTACTCTAATAGGTAAATAAGCTCAAATTTTTCTTAAAGAAATATAAGAAATATATAAGAAATATACAGTACAGTAACTTTAAAGTTTCATCACTGAATCTTTAATGCTTCAGTATAGTGCATTAGATATTAGTCCATTGTCTCCATCCATAGAATTTGACCATGATTAAATTAAATAACTCTGGATAGGGCAGACAATAAATCAATTATCTTTACAGCATTATCATTTTTTAAGACTCTGCCTGGTCAATAACATCTTCCAGTCATCTTTACTCCTTGATCTTCCCTGCATGTTGTCAGCAAATAGAACATAACAAGCTCTGCTCCAAATCATGGGTACCGTTGGGGCTGATCATTTCTTTTTGATACTTACTCACAGAGCAAAATGTGTGCAGGGTCTTTTTTGCTTTAGGGAAACTATTTTGCAAATAAATGGGTAAAGTTACGATTTCATGCATTAACAAATGACAGAAAAGTATGCAGAATTTTATAAACAAAAACAGGAAAACATCAGTATATTTGGCGTTCAAGTCAGTCTTAAAGAATACGATCTTTAATATGTATTTTATGGCTTTTCAAGTGCAAACAACTACCTCACCTGTGAGAAGCGATATGTTCCTTTTTGTGGAAACTACGACATCCAACAATTGAACGATTGAAGTGTTGGCATTATAAAAGAAATGCCAAAAAAGATATCGTCACAGAATATGGAACTAACGATATCCATATTCTGTGATATCGTGTTTGTTTTTGAAAAACTCTTTTTATTTACTATAGACACCAGGGGGAGGTCGAGAATATTATTTTTCTGCAAAGCGATCATTTCAGCGGAAATACGTCCTTTGGCCGCTATTTTTTTGGCATCCTCGCCCCAGTAAAGTTATCCGCTCTAGTTATAATAGAACTCAATGCTGACGAGCCGCCATATTGCGTGACATCCATGATAAATCCAAGATGGCGTGGGAACCGGGCAAAAAACATAGAGTCACTATAGGGGAATTGATGTTTTTCGCAATTTACTTCTTCTCATTGTTTTCAAACTCTTCCGATGAAGTTTTATTGGAAACAAATCTTTATTTCAAGTGTTTCGAAACCATATTGGACAGTTATAATTGAAATACGGGTGAAAATATCGCTTTCGAAATATTGTGTAAATTGGTCGTTATGTTGTCTCAAGTCGTTTGTCCACTAAGAGAAACAGATTTTTTCAGCTTTAACTCCCATACTGATTTGTTGCGCATCGGAATATGTCATATTGACAATTTACAGAAAGATTGGGGAATCAAACTGAATATTTCTGACAAAAAAGCGACTTATTCGAGAAAGCACTCCCACTGTACTCGTACTGATATGTGAGATATGTGAGATTCAAACACGGTTTAGAAAGGCCATCCGACTTTGAATGAATGAAAATAGGAGAAAGGAGATACATAACACTGCAGCACTATTATCTACTGACAAGATCTTAGTGAAGCTATTAAAGTTAGTAAACTTAACTGAAGGAAACTTACCTCATCTCAAGTAATTGTATCCAGGAGCATTGGCTATACTGATGCGATCTTACAGCTAAGTGGTTCAACGAAAGAGAGGAACTTATGTTCAGAAGCTTGTTATATTAACAGTGGTTATTTCAAAATCTGAAACAATTACATTCAAACACATAACCCAAGATACTGTTACAATACTATTTTTGGAGAGATTTATAAAGCTCTGTATAAAGTATTTTTTTACCAGAGCTAAGGTGTTCATTAAATTTATATATTATCTTATGAAATATTTGATATGGATGTCATCGGTGGCATATCCAAAATGAATGTTTTACACTCGCTATTTAAATTTCACTGCATCATTGCTCATTTCATTAGAAATCTATTGTTTTTACAGTGAGTGAACACACAAGATTGAGATAGAATGAGCAAATAAAAATGCTGGCTATGGCTGATATTATCATAAGATATAGCTGTGAATAAAATATATGTGACTTTTATGCTTATCATACTTAGTTATAGTATATGTTTTTATTATGCTATAGCTACAACACCATCTATGATACCAGTTGTTTCCAATGGCAATACAATTTTATAAATACAAATGTCTAAATTGAATCACATTATTAACATGCAACTAATGACTTCTGACAAAAATTGTATCAAACTGCTCAGTTGGTTCATTTTATGACACGTATAAAGATAAATAAACTACTGATATTTCTTTGTTCAATACATGACAGCCCCAGCAACTGCCAACTGCTCTGTTTTAAGTGAAAGCAAGCTAGCTGAAGAGACACAAAATGTTGATAGGAGAGTTTCAGCATTATTAAACAGTTCACTCTTTGGCATGATGACGTACTGACCTATATCAGTGGATACATAGCCAAGTTGCATCAAGTGTGCTGAATGTGCAACTGCCTTAACCATAGAGAATTATGACCAACCTCTCATATCTGACCACTCATACTGTCATGAAGGTTCATTAAAGTCAAGCTTAACATCTTTCAAGACCTATGGCAAGCTTACAAGTCCATCCTCATTGGTAAAAGTAGTGAAAGCAGCAGATAAAGCCCTTCGATGAAGATTAATTTTCCCATCTTTTTGTATGTATTCAATATCATGTATTTCAATGTGGACGAACAATTATGGGAACTAAAGCAGACGAAATCCGTTTAGTTTGGCAGACAAACGCCTCGAGACAATCAAACGACCAATTTACACAATACTTCGCAAGCGATATTTTCGCCTGTATTCCAATAATAATTGTCTAATATGGCTTCAAAACATTATTAATAACGCTTTGTTTCCAATAAAACTTGATTGGAGGAGTTTGAAAACACTGAAAGGAAGTAAACTGCAAAAAACAACAATTGCCTAATAGTAGCCCTAAGTTTTTTGCCCGGTTCCCGCGCCATCTTGGATTTATCATGAATGTCACGCTGCCGTCTTAATAAGTCTTATATTACGTCACACTCGTCAGCGATCTAGACCTACTATATCTATGGTGTAAACGCAGTCAAATTCTGCCGTCAGTTTTCACTCCGTAGTAGGGTAAACGTACTTTAACATAAAGTCTTCTGTCTATATTGAAGTTTGCCCCATCATGGCGACTGATGACAACAATCTATTGTATATGAAAACATACATGAGCTCCCAATTGTTACAAGACCGGTCCTGTCAATGATGCTTTCATTTCATTTAATGCATTTAAAAATTTAAAGGACCTCGTATCAAACATGGAAATGCTTAAGCTGATACCGATTATCTTAAAGCATACATAACCCACTGAGCGATAAAATAAACTCCTTTTGTTTTCAATATAATTAATCCGCAAAACTCTGGAACATATCTTTGGTTGAAAAATAAACCCCACTTTAAAATAATCAAGATAAAAAAATGTTCACCCGCAATCCAGTGGCCAAGCTTTTACTCCTACAATTCTTATATCTTGGTGTTTAATCATTAGAAAAACAATGAATGGAATCTATATTCCACAAAAATAAATAATAATTTTGGTGAAAAATTCGCACTGTAGGAGTGAAAGACTGGGCATGCCACTACAATCTCAAAACACTGACGACTTTTTTTCCTGGTACTCTTGGCCGCTTTTTCGGGTATTATTTCTCACATAGGTAAGAAGTTCCGAACACAATGCTGGTAACGACGATTTGAAAAATAAGATATTCTAGCCAAAAGGCTTACAAACACTAGATTCATGACAGGCAATTCAGTTTTTCAAATCGGATGAAACGAAAAAGTAAATTGTAGTAAAACATGACTGGTTTGGGCACTGGAACACGTGAAAACTGCACGCTTTTTTACCTAACAGAATCGATGGATTTTCCATGCAAAAATAATAACGGCTAAATGCACGATGCATGGTACAAACCAAACACAAGATAAATGAACTATTTTTATGAAAAAGAGTATGCTTCACTTACTCCAAGAAATCAAAATCAATCGTCGAGAAGTTTGCTTGAAGCAATCCCCACACTCCCCATAGCAAATGTGATACCTTAAAGGAAAGGAATTACTATTATATGTTGTCATTACATTTATGGATGTCATTTAATGCTTGAGTCGTAAAATAGTGAAGCTGATGAAAATCCGAATTTCTGCCACCGGATGTAGAAGTATCAGCTTACTGTACATCAAATATTTTATTTTTCCAACACGTTCATCAAATATTAAGTTGAAAACATGCATTTGTGCAAGAAAAAAGAAAGATGACAGCCGTTTCCTAAGAACGCACCAATGAAACTGACAAGGTGATTTTTTGTAACAGCAGCTGCCAAAAATTCCCAAAAAATAATAGGTAGATAACATCAAAGTTCTTATACCATTGAGTCACGAAAGTAGCGTCCCCTGAAAGTATCCGCTTTTATGACATTTTCTAAAGAATCGCAACAAAAAGCGCCAAATCAAAAGTAACCGCTACCTCGAAGTAACCGCCCTCTTTATAGAACTTTTAAGAGCTTTACAACATTTATACTTCGCATGCATTCGTATCAAATACCGCAACCATTTGTAAAAATACCGTATACAAATCGTGGATTTAGAGTTATCCGATAAATATACAAGTCGTAACAAAGCGCCTTCCAAATCTAAGAGCAAAACAAAGCACTCCCTGAGGCCACTAATTTTGAAATTAGTCCTAGCAGTTACTTTCGATCTCTACGGTATATCACCCATAAGGTTTCAAAAGTACAAATTAACGTTCAAAAGGTTCTTCAGCAAATTGCACGAACAATTTTATTTTGTTGAATAGTTTAATTTTTCACTTTCAATCCAATTTCATTTGTTAGTAGAAATGACGGGAAAAACTGAATGACAATAATAAAAAATAACCTTTGGTATTTATGCGCTAGCTTAGCGTATTATTTATAATTTTGACCAATCACACTTTTCTTAAAATAAAATTTAATAAAAATTTGATTTATTTTTCAAGAGCCGTAGGCCGGGAGCAGGAGATGAGTCAAATAATCCGTCAGTGAGATTTTCGCAAACGTTTAACACCATAAGTGTCTAAACTCCAACAAAAAATACAGCAAACATACGAATTTGTTGTTTATAAAAACTTCCACAGACATAGAGCAATTCTGAGACAAGCCGCTGTCTCTCATCGAAGTAAAAGTCTCTAATATAACTTTTTCTTCATTCAAAGCAAAAATTCCAAATTTAGTTGTTAGATTATTTAAAAGACCAGTCAATTTTAGTACTGCCATAAGAAGAGATGACCAACACCCACGCCTTTGGCAATATTTTTTTGTCATATCCTACATCATTAATAATGTCTTAGCGTGCTTCTTTAGCGGAGACTACATTTACCGAGAAACGGCATGCTTCACTATCAAACTTCATGAATTTTCGGACTTGTAAACTCTTTACTCGACCTGAAGCTTGTTTAACAGGATGCGGAGCTTCTTTAGTAGTAGCCAGAGGTCTTTTTTCCGGAGCCGGAGTTTACTCAGCCGAAACCTAAGCCGGAGATGAAATACCCTGAGTATGCACAGCACTAAAGATGATCATTTATATCAAAACAAAAATAGAAAACTCCAGTAAACTCCAGATTCAAGCACATATGAAGATCTTTGCTTGATGGATAAACTTATAATATAACTAACCACAGAAAATTTGTTGACTTGAGCTTGTAACAATTCAATGTCCTCTTCACTCCTCAAATCATCACATCCTATAATGTAAAAAATTGCCAATGCATACTTTTCAACAAAGTCCAAAAGAAAAGGAAGTGATGTATAAGCAACGATATAAATTGAAAATATAAGTTAACAAAATAAGCAAAACCTTACGAAAGTAACAGTACGAAAAAAATATTTGTTTAAACTACAAACACAGATCTCAGAGTCAATTATAACAGACATTGCATAATCAATAGCACCTTGTATTTTAGCTTTTTCGCTGACATACATTCTTAACCATTTCATCTGAAATTCTTTGTCAGGATACAAGCTATAATCAGGATCAACCACAACACCTGAAAAAGACACACATGGGTTGAGACAGCATAGAAGAATTTTTGGGTATTAAATTTACAATTGCATGTGTGTATTAAGAGGATGTGATTAAAAAAGCAAACCACAGCGATTAATTACATACCTCCAAACTCATTGAAATGGTTACCAATATCAAAAACACAGTAGTTGTATGTACCATACTCATGATCAATAAACGACACGTCATCTATAGGAGAGAAAATACAGGATGTGATGGATTATACATCATGGATCATTCATCATAAATCATTCATCATGGATCATTCATCATGGATTGTCCTTATTATTCATCATAAAAAGTTCATTTATGCTTAATTTACCAAACTCGGATTTAGCAATCGAGTAAGATATCCTTACCGTGATTTTAGCATAATTCAATTAGGAAATACATGGATAAATGTGTGATTTGTCATAAACTTATAGTATAAATGTTTAGTATACAAGACAAATACGCTGTGAAAATATGATCCAATTCTGTACATCCCTGAGTAAGTACATCAGTAAGTTTTGAAGTTAATAAAAGTGTCAAAACGTAAGTTGTAACTTCTTTTTGTCTGGTCCAAAAATTCTCCCATAGTGACCAGTGGTCGATTACTAATTACGGGGTCTGTAGGCTAAGACAAAGTTGTTGGACTTTAAGTGGGATATCCACTCCTCCCACTAAATTCAGTCTCTTAATGACTATTGCGTTCCATACGCTCCTATGCCTTTGCATTTCCCAGTTTGTTTTTGTAACTCATAGTATGAACAATAAGGAATAAATTTAAAGTTTAAACTGGGAAAAACCACTACTTCATGAGTTCTGAGCATCGTGCATTTTAGCAGTAGTTCCTATGGTTTTTAACAGCATAAATTGTCTAAATTGAGAACATTGGTCTTGTCCGGAATGGCAAAAACTAAAAACTAATTATGTCTAGATACAACGAGCCTCTCGAAAGCTCTTTATTTCATGACCAAGCGTTCGCATGTTTTGTAAAATTTAATTCCTGTCATTTACATCAGTTGTCACGGCCCTGTAGAGTTTAGGCCTCTGAGAAAAAATGAAAAACGTGGAAGAGATAACTTTAGCAGGGTATGGGATCCTGGTTAGGTCAGAATAGATCACTAGAAATGCATTTTCAATTCAAAATATATAACAGTAATTTAGCAAATCTTGCATGGTAACATGTTAATTTTTAAATATCCTATAGACTTTTCTAACCGACAACCTTCTTAAAAAAATTTCAATTCAAAACAAGCTGCTATAATGTATTTTGAGCTACCCCAGATCCACCACTGCTTTTAGCTATGGGAAGGGCTTACAGTCAAGACCTTTAATTGAGATCAGACTACTGTCAATCTTCCTCAGGAGAAGCGACACTATCATGATTAATGACAGAAGAGCATATAACTTAACTTTGAATTTTATGCAAAGGTGTGCGGAGGCATAGGCACTCCTCCTTACATTAATTGGATGGTAGGGCTTTTAATTTCACCACAAAATGTACCTAACAAACAAGCCAAAAGCTATTGTGATTATTGTTTAATGGACCACGCATCTCTCAATCATAATATCCATTAATCATAATACAAAGTAAACAGAATTCAACAAAAAATTTGAAATGCTACAGCAACGAGAAGAAAAAGAAATCTGATCCAAACTAGAGCACTCCCCTCCCCCAACAAAATCATTGTGGCAGGGATGGACATATAACTACTAAGGGCTAAAACTGGGTGAAAGTAGGGCACCCTCGCCTAAGGAGGCCACAGTCTAGAAGACACGTACTGTAGAACAAGGAACATTTGCTCAGTAGTCTTCCGCATAAAAATTAGCAATACTAGACATTAAAATCAGTTTTATTGGGGGCTCCCAGATGTGATGTTATTGGAATGCCTCTGCATAACAGATCTATTCCTGACTGACATAATCATTTCAGGAGTTTTATTATTTTGCAGAAAACCAAACAGCAACTGCACACATTTTTAAATTTAAATTTCCCTTTCAACAACATTGACATGGAATTGCACAAAGATTTCAGGTCAAGTAAAACATGAAAACAAGCATGATTTTAGGGTTATTTTGTTGAAATAGCAATGCAATTTCAACAAAATAGACTTACATGATTTAAAAAATATGCATCAAAGTTAAGTTAGTTATACATAATGAACTCAGAACCTGAGCATCAAAGAAACTTTACATTTGTAATTAGTAACACACACAAATATACATTGCAAAGAAGAGCCTTTTCCCTCACCTCCAAACAAACTATGTGCTACTTATTACAAATGGCCAGATCTATACTTTAACCAATATACCTTTTTCCTTTGTGTAAATAATGTTGTTTTCAAGCAAGTCATTGTGGCAATATCCTAGTGGAGTATCACAATCCTTCAATCTTTCTTTGAGAAACTCTAGCTCATTTGCCACATTTAGTTGGCTGAGAATTTCTGTTTCATACCTAACAAAAACAATCATGAAAAATTAGTGATGACATCAAGAATTAGGAAACAATTTTCATCTCAAGAAGTAAAAAAGAAAGAGTTGTGATTGAGATTTGCCATAACAACTGCAATTGAATAATACTTTATATAGTGTTTTTAGGAATGTAGCAGTCACAAATAAAAAATACATTTCTTCCTTTCAAACTGTTAAAAAAGGAAATGACATCACAGTGTATAACTCTCAACTTAATTGTTAATCATGTGACCTATGTACTTGTTGTTCTGCCTTATAAAAGAGAGCACATGTTATGTTAAAATATATTGTCAATCGTTATGTTGTTAAACTCTTTTATGATTCTATCTGATGTTCGGTAAAACCTCTAAATCTAACAGGTTATGGGCCCAGAATGCTATGGTCTACATGTGAATCGAACAAGTCGACGATTTTATAAAATATTTCTATAAGTATTTTGCGGTCGAATATAAAATGAATATGGCTGAATTGAATTCGTTCAAATTTGCGAAGTTAAATGGGTCGAACTATCGGACCTGGTCTTTTAACATGCGTTTATACTTAGAAAGCCTTGATCTGTTTGAACATGCTGAGGGTACTGCTCAACTTACGTCGGAAAGTGCCGAAGTTCGTCAGAGTTTTGCGCGTAATGCGAAGAAGGCATGGACTCACATCTGTCTGGCTATCGAACCAGAATATCAAATTCATGTACGCCATACCACAACTGCAAAAGAAGCATGGGACGCTCTAAAGAAGCAATTTGCTAGAGAATCTCTGTTACAGAAAGTGAGATTGAGACAACAATACTACGCTTGCCGTTATCGTTCAGGAGAAAGCATGTTGGAGCATATTAGTCACTTAAGAACATTGCATGACCAGCTAAAAGACATGGGGGTAGAAGTAGATGACAAAGAACTGGCAATGACACTCTTAGCGAGTTTGCCTGAAGAGTTCAAACCCTTGATTACAGCCCTGGATGCAATAGGTGATGACTCCTTATCTTACGACAAAGTGAAAAACATGTTGTTAAATGATGTTGATCGACGACAAGACGGAAAGGATCCTGAAGGAGCATTTGCTGCTGGAAGAAATATGAGAAAAGGAAAGCAACAATATGTATTTAAAGGGAAGTGTCACAACTGTCATGAAAGAGGGCATTTTGCTCGTGACTGTCCAAAGAAAAAGGTCCTCGACGACAGGAACAAGAAAAGTAATGAAAGAAAGAAAGGTGAATCTGCTAGCTGCGTAGAGAAAGAGGATGATGATAATATGGTGGAAGACGAAGCATTGTATACCTCAAGTTCATGGAATAATAACTGCTGGATTATCAACTCAGGTGCCACACAGCACATGACCTATAATAAGAGCAATTTGATTGAATATGTTCAATTTTTAAATCCATCAATTGTTAATCTTGGAGATAATAGAAGTATTCTTGCATATGGTAAAGGGGTTTGCCGTATTATTGCTGATGCAAATGAAAGACCTCAGAAGATAAGTTTGCGAGATGTGTTGTATGTACCAGATCTTGGTAGGAATTTGCTTTCTGTAAGAGCCATGGTAAAGCTTGGAGCATGTGTTACTTTCAAAGATGATCAATGTGAGATCTTTAGAGGTACAAAGTTGTTGGCAAGTGGTATAATGCTGGAAAAACTGTATGTATTGAAAATCATTGAAGGTAACTATGTGAATGTTGAAATAGATGATAAATTAATGTTATGGCATTATCGTTTTGGTCACCTTGGAATGAACAATGTTTCAAAACTGCTGAATGATGATATGGTTATTGGCATGGACACTACGCCTAAGGAAGAATCTCCATGTGAGGGATGCATTATGGGTAAGCATCATAAATCCAAATATCCCAAAAAGGAAGCAAAGCGTGCAATTAAACCGTTTGAATTGGTGCACAGTGACGTTTGTGGACCGATGTCAACAAATTCACTTGGTGGTTCAAAGTATTTTGTTCTTTTTATTGATGATTTTTCAAGGTACACTTATGTTTATTTCATTAAGAACAAACATGAAGTATTGGAGAAGTTTAAAATATTTAATGCAATGGTTTTAAACATCACTGGTTGTTCAGTTAAAGTTTTAAGGACAGACAATGGTGGGGAATATTGTTCCAAAGAATTTAAAGAATTCTTAAGCAGAAAGGAATTACACATCAACTTACTGAGCCGTATAATCCCGCACAGAATGGTGTATCGGAACGAATGAATCGCACACTTGTAGAATCAGCCAGATTAATGTTATCACGCAGTAATATGCCGTTACAATTTTGGGCAGAAGCAGTGAATACAGCTGTCTATCTGAGAAATCGAAGTCCGACAGTATCACTTAATGGAGTTACACCGTTTGAATGCTTGTTCAATAAAAAACCAGATGTTTCTAATCTGAGAGTATTTGGATGCCTAGTTTACGCTCACATGCCTGCAAGTCAACGAAAGAAATTTTCAGAGAAATCAAAGAAGTGTATCTTCATCGGATATCCTGAAGGGACGAAAGGCTACAAATTGTTTGATGTACTCAGTCAAAAGTTTTTTCGAAGCAGGGATGCTGTCTTTCTTGAGAAAAGATTTTACGACTTCAAAGGTAATGAAAACAAACAGTTCGGTAACTTTTACACTCCACTAGAAGAAAAGATTGATGAACCACATGAAATACCAATGGAAGAATTTGCTCAAGAAGAAAATAACGAAATTGAAAACCCAGTTGAAGCAGATCAGCACCTTCAACCAGTGGGAGCGACATATGAAGAAAATTTTCTTAGAGAAACTCAAAGCCTTCCCAGAAAAAGAATATCTAGACCTCCCAACAGATTTGATGAAGAGAATTACTTCTCACAAAGCTTGACTGCTGACATCAACGAACCATGTAACATCCAAGAAGCTTGGAATGGTGAAAACAGCAACTATTGGCGAACAGCAACTGATTCAGAGTATCAATCATTATTAGATAACCAGACATGGGAACTTGTTCCTCCTCCTGAAGGGAAGAATATAGTAGGATGTCGTTGGGTATTCAAGGTAAAGCGAAAGGAGAATGGATCTGTGGAAAGATACAAAGCAAGACTAGTGGCGCAAGGTTACTCTCAATCTGAAGGTACCGACTATGAAGAAGTTTTTTCACCAGTAGTCCGTTATGCATCAATTACATTATTGCTGAGTGTAGCGAACATACACAACTGGGAAGTTCACCAAACTGACGTAAAGACTGCCTTTTTGCAAGGTAAGCTAGAAGATGAAATTTACATGAAACAGCCGGAAGGTTATGTTGATCAAGAGAAGAATTATGTATGTCGATTGAAGAAAAGCATATATGGTTTGAAACAGGCTGCACGATGTTGGAATTCTGAAATCGACAAGTTTCTATTGTCAAATGAATATCGAAAAAGTAATGCAGATTCGTGTGTCTATATAAAGTCCATTAAACAAAAGAATGGTAAAATCGACTTTGTCATATTGGCCTTGTATGTGGATGACATACTGTGGTTTTCTAATTGTACAGATATTTTGACTAAAGAAAAGAGATCTCTCGCTAAGAGATTCGAAGTCGAACATGTTGGTGAAGTAGGTTACATTTTGGGAATGTCAATAAAGCGCAACCGTCAAGCTAAAACACTTAGTATCAGTCAGTCACAATATTTGCTTGGAGTACTAAAGAAGTTTGGAATGGATGAATCAAAACCAGTATCAACACCACTAGATACGTCAAAGAAGTTTGTATCATTATCTGATAATGAGAAGCCAGTAGATGTTCAGAAATATCAAATGGCAATAGGTTGCTTAACATATGCAACTGTTGCAACTCGTCCAGACTTAGCTGCCGCCGTCGCAACTTTATCTAAATATATGTCCAGACCAGGTAAAGATCATTGGCAAGCAGTAAAAAGAGTGTTTCGTTATATCAAAGGAACGATGGACTATGGTCTTTTGTTTACTGCGAATGGAAAAGATTCTGATTTGTATGGTTTTTCAGACGCCGATTGGGGTGGTGATGTGGAGACAAGACGTTCTACATCAGGGTATGTTTTTCAGATTCAAAACAGTATGATAAGCTGGTGCAGTAAACGACAGACATCTGTATCAAAATCTACAACTGAAGCCGAATATATTGCTTTGAGTTCAGCTTCACAAGAGTGTATCTGGCTAAGAAGATTACTGAATGATATTGAATTGTTGAAACCTGTTCCTACAACAATTTACGAAGATAATCAAGGAGCCATTCAATTGTGCAAGAATCCGAAATTTCATAATCGCACAAAGCACATTGACATATCCTATCACTTCATTAGAGAGCAAGTTAATAAGAACGCAATATGCGTAAAGTATTGTCCTACAGAATCAATGATTGCTGACATTATGACTAAACCATTAAGCAAGCCTACGTATGAACGTTTTAGAGATCTTCTTGGTGTAAAACAAATTTAACTTAATAAGTAATTTAGTTGATCGTTAAGTGGGAGTGTTAAAAAAGGAAATGACATCACAGTGTATAACTCTCAACTTAATTGTTAATCATGTGACCTATGTACTTGTTGTTCTGCCTTATAAGAGAGCACATGTTATGTTAAAATATATTGTCAATCGTTATGTTGTTAAACTCTTTTATGATTCTATCTGATGTTCGGTAAAACCTCTAAATCTAACACAAACTTGTGTGATTATGATGAATGGAAATATGTACAATTCGAAGACAAAGCAATGTCTAAGTGCTAATTTCATACAATTAAAATAAGGTAATCACTTTCTGTTTGATCATTTCTTTTGTCCTTAGGTGCTGTATTTAAAATTTCCAATTCTCAAGTAAAATAGAAATATATAAAAAAGGAAAACATTTAAAACCATTTTATTCACTGAGAATATCAAAAAGGTCATCTCTATTCCATCAATCTCAATTCTGCGAAGAAAATTTTAACTTTGAAGATGACGCTTTTATAGCATAAATACTTCATTAGGGTATTTTTTTTCCTTTTAGTGCAGAGAATTAGAGAAATCAATGCCTTGAATTGACCTATAATGCATATGTATAATGAATTTTTATGTTATACTTGAGCTGAAAAACAAAACCCTAAAACTTATGGTTGTAATTTAAATAACACAAAGTGCCTCCTATACTTTTGAAAACAATATTACCTTTGTGTCAGTTGTGCCAGCAGGATTTTGTTTAGGGGCGGGCAAAACTGTCACAAAATGTAACTTACATATATGGTGCACTGTTTTATATAACTAACATTTTCATGCAATACATACATAGAGACGTTGCTATGACAAATATTACAGTGTAGTTGCCCCCCTTGCAACCCCCCATGCTGGCACCTCATCTTGGTGTTAGGGCATACAGTGTTTCATTATTCTGTGAATCAATATAAAACACTGCAAAAGGTACAGATTCTGGTTTGGATTTTTGCAATTCATTAAATTTTTTTTGGTGTTGCACTATGTTAAAGAGATGTTCTATAACTTGCAATTCATGCTTTATTTTTTTTAAGAAATTGAAGGTATGTTCAATATACATTACCTGCCTTGTTTAACACTTTCAGGAAATCTTTCTGGTAATGCATTCAAAAACTTTTCAATCGTATTAAACACACACGGTCCATTTGACCTGAAATTACTAGGTAATTCAATGGAATGAAGATGAGCCAATTTCTTTGCAATGAGAGCACTGAAATGTGAATCAGACATCTCTTTCGTTCCAAGTGTTCGCCCTGTTATAAAACCGTGACAATATCCATTCTCGAATGTTGCATATAACTTAGGGGCCATATTTTTTGAGTAGAGGAACTGAACATTTAATAACTCTTGCTTTCTATCTATAAAAAGCTCAGTTTGGTTTCCATACAATCTGAATATAACAAGATCTTCATCACTGCTGTTTTGAGGTCGACAACCGACTAATTTGTTGCTTATCCCTTCCGTAAATTCTTTAAACAGTAACTCTTTGTCCGACCATTCTGGAATAATTTTGTGAATATTCCTTTTGATAATTATTTCGTAATTCTTGAAGGGGATCTTTTTGTCCAAATTTAAGTCAATTTTGCCTTCCATGTTTCACGAAACGGCGAAGTACTTGAAAATTTGAAAATTATCTTAACGTATGAATATAGTTGTATGCCTTTCGGATTTTGACATGCACTGAAGCCGGGAAATAAATGTACATTATATATATTTGAATTAAATGAGAGTTGCACTGTGTGACGTATACATATCATATTATGCGTACAGTTTCAGCTTACTTATGTACATTGACGTATGAATATAGTGTATGCCTTTCGGATTTTGTATTGCACTGAAGCCGGGCAAATTTACTTCCGGAGCCCCAAAGTAGTGAGAATCAATATGGCGTTGTATTAGAAAATATGTGGTCCAAGTTAATATCTCGCAATTATTAGCAAATCGCGAAGGTTGCATCAACGTTTTTGCACTATTTATGAAATAAATCATTGTGACTATAGTTTTTAAGAAAAAAATTGCAGAATACGCCAATACATCGCCGTAAAATTGATTTCAAGTGTAGTTCGATTTGAAAGCATCAGCAGCGACGAAGGCTTAAGATACTGGAATTTGCACATCTAAATATCACAGCACAATCTGCGATAGTGTGGCTTAGTTCGTTTGGAAAATACAGCGATATCATACTCGATCTATGGATGTATTGTGCTGATTGATGTACAACAAGCATAACGATGAGCGGTATGAAATCTTTTCAATATATTATTCTGTTTGATTGTACCGTCAAAATTACATTATACTTTGCGTTAAATATTTACACTGTTTCAAATAAAGATGTTAGCTAAACTGTACAAGTAACACAACGTATAATATAATACATAACTGCTGTTATAATACATAACCGCTGTTAAGAAGCAAGGTCGTTTCGCACGTCTGCAATGCAAATATTTTTGTGTTCATTTGACTGAAACATTATTGAATGGAA
>NW_025813507.1:196439-283939 GCF_021976095.1 Xenia sp. Carnegie-2017 | reverse complement strand
CCGGTAAGTACCACAGTATTAGTCTTACTATTTTGTTTTTAACACGATACTTGAAGAGTGTTTCTACTACTAAGTTTTAATTTAAAGTTATTTTGGTCCAGTCTTGTTTGTTCTTCACTTAATCGCTCGCCAGACGTGGCGAAGCTGTCAATATTTATCGAGTTTTGCATCCATCTTGTATCATGATCAAGGCATCAAGCTAAACTCTCCTGATTTGAATTGAGTTTACCTCCCAAAAATGGGGCATAATTTGTTCATGTTTTTTTTTTGAAAAGATGAAGTGAAAGTTTACAACAGAGTTGTGTTGAAATTGAATGCAGTGCCATGCAAAATTAACGAGAACTATGGTATATGTTGTATAATAAAAATAACTATTAAACTGTTTGCTTGCTCAATTTGACTGACTGTATGGTGTAGACAATTATAATGAGATTGGAAAGTTGGATTTATGCAAACAATTTTAAAGTACTACTTAGCGTTTCTGTAAATGAAGTATTTATTGTTATAGTAAACAGGTTAATACTTCAAAACCAAGATGAAAGTAGTGTGTTGAACAATGTGCTAAGATTTGTTTCTACCTTGAAATTTTAGTTCAACAGTAGCTTATGATTATATCATTAATATGCATGAAAAATTAAACATATTATTGTCTCATCTCATTAAATCCATACTTAATATAATTCCAGGTGATCCACAAATTCACATCGGATGCATTGGTTACAATGAAGTTGAATGTAGAAGAAGCAAAAGTAGATGGCAAAGAAATTCTTTGTGTCTTATGAAGAATTAGTAGAAATCAATAAAAAGAATTCTTTAAACAAATTGTAAACAAATTTAAATTTGCTCATGGTCAAGCAACCTAGTCAAAGAAGCAAAGTCTGTCTTCAACATGTGACCTTTCCAATTATTTAGTTTCTTTGTACAAAATACTATTTTCGAGAAACTTGATTTGTAAGTCTTTCATTAATATTTTTTTACCAAGAGGTAAAAGGAACTAATTCAAAGCCTTGATGTAAAATGCAAAGATTTAACTAGTTGTTTGTCATTTAATTCCCAAATGTTAGTTTGTACATATAAATAATTAGTATTGGTAGCTGTAAGTTGTTTAAGCAAAACAGAAGAGTAGTAGTGCTTGAAGGGGTTAGCATTTTTGAAAAATTATATCTTGTTCATGACATATATTACACAATTCCAAAAAACTGTAAATAATGCACAATAATATCTACAGAACTTGATAAATTTCTTCACCTACACTGTCAAATAACTATTTTGCCTTCATGCAGCGATAGACAGAGTGTTTTTGTCAGAGAAACCAATGCACTTTAGTTTCCAAGTTTGTAATTTCAATGGAAAATTAATGTAGTTCTGTTCAGTAATAGATCCAAGATTCTGCCAAGCTGTTTACAAAATACAAATTACCAAGCAACAGTGTCATGGTGTTTTGAATTTTTTTCTTTTTTGTAGCTCTTCTAGTTCAACATACTTTATGAGTTTTCAGTAGATTTATCAGGTATCCATGGTAAACTTTCGGTTGACTTATGTCGTAGGACTGAAGCAAACATTTTCCTCCTTCCTTAGGAGCATTTTTACACAGATTTATCCATTTGAAGCAAGAAAAATAGGTGCACCAAACTGTTTACAAACAGTCAAACACACAAAAGCATGAAATAATGTATAAGTTTGACGAGATTGACAGGTCTAGTAAAGAATGCCGTTTGATTTTCACTTTTAAAAGGCTAAAATGTCATAAAATAACTTAAATGTTACATCCAAAATATGCGTTTCTCTACTGTCGATCTTCTTTATTTTGATGTGTGTCTGTACTGTTTTTCACGCAATGCTGAAGCATTATTTTCACATGATATGCTGTCGGTATCGTAATTGTTTTTTTTCTCACTTGTTTTCGTTCATACAAACAGTATTAGAAATCAGGAGGGAGTGAATATTGAAAAAAATTTTTAAAGTGGAAGTTTTGACCACCAAAATCCGCCATTACCGCCATGTTTTTGACCACGGGGTCCAGGCCCCTTTGCCCCTCCAGGTTTTATGGAGCTTAATGGGGAGAACCCATTGAGTTCTATAATAACTGGAGCGGCTAACTTTACTGGGAGGAGGACGCCAAAAAAATGGCGGCCAACGGACGTATTTCCGCTGAAATGATCGCTTTGCAGAAAAATAATATTCTCGACCTCCCCCTGGTGTCTATAGTGAATTATAAAGAATTTTTCAAAAACAAACACGATATCACAGAATACGGATATCGTTAGTTCCATATTCTGTGACGATATCTTTTTTGCCATTTCTTTTATAATGTCAACACTTCAATCGTTCAATTGTTGGATGTCGTAGTTTCCACAAAAAGGAACATATCGCTTCTCACAGGTGAGGTAGTTGCTTGTTTTGTTAGTCCGTCAACGATTGAAAAGCAATTATACATGCTCTTGAAAAGCCATAAAATACATATTAAAGATAGTATTTTTTAAGACTGACTTGAACGCCAATTATACTGATGTTTTCCTGTTTTTGTCTATAAAATTCTGCATACTTTTCTGCCATTTGTTAATGCATGAAATCGTAATTTTACCCATCTATTTGCAAAATAGTTTCCCTAAAGCAAAAAGACCCTGCACACATTTTGCTCTGTGAGTAAGTATCAAGAAGAAATGATCAGCCCCAACAGTACCCATGATTTGGAGCAGAGCTTGTTATGTTCTATTTGCTGACAACATGCAGGGAAGAACAAGGAGTAAAGATGACTGGAAAATGTTATTGACCAGGCAGAGTCTTAAAAAAATGATAATGCTGTAAAGATAATTGATTTATTGTCTGCCTTATCCAGAGTTATTTAATTTGATAATGGTCAAATTCTATGGATGGAGACAATGGATTCACTAATGATGCCTTCCATGCTTTGAAGTTAAAGTTCATGAACAAAAGAAAGATGGCAAGAAGGTTGTGTGTGTTTTGATGCTTAATGAAATGTCAATTCACAAACATATAAAATGGGAAAGCCATAAAGTTTGCGTCTATGTAAACATTTGTACTGAGATGACGATGAGTCGATGCAGATGTGAAGCTTCAAACTGTATAAGCCATTGGGTTTTATATAACTTAATGTTTAAATCATGTCATATCTTTATCAAAATATTTTAGTTGAGTGTTGTTTAAATGTTACTAATATCTAATGCACTATACTGAAGCATTAAAGATTCAGTGATGAAACCTTTAAAGTTAATGTACTGTATATTTCTTCATTATTACAGTTTTTGCTTCAAGAAACAGTTTGACCTTATTTACCTATTAGAGTACAGAATGGAGATTTATCATATGCATTATTGCTCCTTTTTTTAAAGAAAAGTTTTTTCACTTTTCAAAGCTTTTCTACAATTTTTTGCTTCTTATTTCTTTTCATGAGATTGATGATATAGAGGTAATATAATCCAATAACTTTATAATTTCTAAAAAGCTTTTAAGCTTCTAGCACAAAAGTACACTAAAGGTATTTAATTCATTTGATTATTTTGCCTTGCTATGACATATCTACTTGCAATTCATCATTCTTGTATGAACAAAACACCAGATGTGGATACTCAGAGAACAAAATGCACTACCAACTGCTTATGAAATTTATTATTGAGGTGAAAACTGTGTTAATCATTCAAATTATAGTGCACTTACATTGCAAATATAGGAAAAACAAAACAAAGTGATAACAAGGTAGAAGTATTAAAACAAAAAATTAATTATAAACACCATTGGAAGCATAAGTGTTTTGATGATTATTTGCTTTTTGCCCAATTCATATATCAATACAACAAAATCAAAATGTGCTACAATTTTACAAGTATTTGATGCAGTTGCACTTCAGAACATCACAAAAAGGTTACTTAAAGTAATTTCTATACAATATTGTTTGTTTTCATTTACCAAACCTATGCAGACTTGAGTTTTTTTGAAATTTAACAGGAAACTGAATTACAGAAAATCCGTAAATATCCAGAGATTTAATATTTACTTTTTCAAAGAAACAAGTAAAAATCCTACAATTGTGGCGAAGAAAGCCATTGCCTATTGCACGAAAAGAAGCAAAATAGTAATGATAACAAATAAGCTAAATTCTCTCCCGTGAACCACCGTGGAGATGAACTATGATATACTTTTTTGTATAGACTAAAGAGTTTAATCGATCAAACAAGTTTGACGCTGGTAAGAAAACGATGCATATCTGCATTCATAAATGTGTAGCCGACATATAGCTCTTTCGTCGATAGTTATAAATGCATCCTCGTAGGAGCCGATAACTTGAAAGAACAGTTGACTCGCTGTTACGAATTGTAGGTTTTTATCGTGATTTTCATCAAAAAATTGCTTGCCGAATCGTAAAACACACATACATTTTCCTCACTCTTTCCTCAGGAGGGAGTGGAAAATTGTGAAATTTTCGTAAAGCGGTCAATTTCGGTAAATCTCAGCGGCAACGGACGAAATCCGCCTTTTTTTTTGCGTCATCAGATATCTAAGGCCGCGCTTGAGATAGCCGCTCCAGTTATTATAGAACTCAATGGTTTTCCCCATTGAGTTCTATAATAACTGGAGCGGCTATCTCAAGCGCGGCTTTAATTAGCGGCTGACGCCAAAAAAATGGAGGATTTCTTCCATTACCGCTTAGATTTTCCGAAATTGACTGCTTTTCTGAAAATCTCACAATTTCTCTCTCCCCCCTTGAGAAAGAGTGAGGAAAAAGTATATGTGTTTTTGGTATGATTGGCAAGCAATTTTATGATGAAAATCACTGTAAAAACATAAATTTCCTAAAAGCGAGTCTTCTGTGGTAGCCAGTTGTCGGCTTCTACGACGGATGCCTTTTTTAACGAACGAGCTAATTGTTGGCCACATAGGAATGCAGATGTGCGCGTCGTAACTGTCGTTTAATGACTTGCTCGATGAAAGTTTCTAGTCTGCACGAAACAAAATATATCATATTTTATCTCAACGTATCACTAGTGACATGTTAGCTCATTTATTCTCATTAGTTTTTTACTTTCTTTCATGTGATGGCCTTTTTCGCAACAATTGTAGGATTTGTTTTTGCTCACGCACCTCGCGTTTCGTAAATTTAATAATGAAAAAAAATATTGGGTACAAATCATGAGAACCTTTGAGATTTTTGTGTTCTTCTGCACAAGAACTGCATCAATTACTTGTCAAGTTGTCGCATATTTGATATCGTTGTCATGATTGTGAAATGACAAAAATGCAAATAATGAAAACACTTAAATTACTATTGTGTTAATAATACTTGAATACATGAATACTCAATTGTTTATTTAATACTTCTCTTCTTTTTCTCTTTTTTTATGTGCTTCCTATTAGCCATGTGAATTCAAAATTTGATTGACTATTAATGCTTTCACCTCAATAATAAATTTTATACCCATATTTAATACCAGTTGCTATGGGATTTTTTCCTCTAAGTATGCAACATCTGGTGTTGTTTATACAAGAATGATGAAGTGAATGTATACATGTAAAAATAAGGTAATAAAACCAAATGAATTAAACGCATTTTGTGTTCTTTAATGCTGGAAGCATAACAGCTTTTCAGAAATTATAGAGTTATTAAACTGTACTACCTGTATTTTATTCATATTATGAAATGAATTAAGAAACAAAAAATTGAAGAAAAACTTGGAAAAAACAAACATTTCCCTGGTTTAATGAAGGGGGAATGAATCAAATGACAAATGTCTATTATCTACTTTATTTGATAAATGAGCTCAAAATATTTTTTCAGCAAAAACTGAAATTAAGAAGAAATATATAGCACTGAAGTTTTCATCATTGAATCTTTAATGCTTCAATATGGCATATATTACATATAAGTAACATTTAAACAGCTTTCTACTAAAATAATTTAATAAAGAGATGTGACATGATTTTACAATTTAGTTGTAAAAAACACACTGGATTGTACAGTTGCAGCAAGTCATCATCAATCTCAATATCAATTTTGACATAAGCACAAACTATATGACCTTTTTACATGACATTTCATCAAGCATCAAGACACAAAACCTTGTCATCTTTATTTGGTACTTGACCTTTACTTTAGAAATCAGGGGGAGGTCGAGAATATAATTTTTCTGCACAGCGATCATTTCAGCGGAAATAGGTCATTCGGCCCCCATTTTTTTGGTGTCAGGTCTTAGTGCACTTAGCCGCTCCAGTTATTATAGAACTCAATGTGAAGGTAACCCGACAGGGAAATTTATGAGATGAACTTTTTTTATTCAATTTGAGGGTTCTGATTTCAGAAATGCATGTTCTACGAAAACATTCAAAATTATGCAATGAAGTATGCAAATTACCAATCCTCCCTAACAACACATGGCAACCACAGTTGCTTTGGTGTAAACATCGGGTAAACATATTTTAACGTGCTGATTTTAGCATTTTAAGATTGTTTTTGAGTTTTTGAAGCTTTAAGCGTTAAAAATTTCACGAGATTGAATTACCTTGAAAAATCATACAAAAACAACTTACATATGTTGTAAAGTAAACAGAAAAACAAGCTGACGATCAGCATGATTTCTTGTTCATATATTATTCATTACGATTTTTTGTCTGCTTCTGATAAACTGATCAAGCTGAGTGCAATGTCATTTAAAAGTTTAACTGAATGCAAGAAAATAGGCCCGTCACTTGTATAAGAAAATCGTCACGAAGATCAGTGCTAAGGTATCCAAAACGTTTAAACGAAGAACCTTTGTACTATCACAGAGAATGTTATCAAGAACTGACTAATGCCCGAACACTGCAAAAAAGAAAATTTGAAAACGAAAATGAAACCACGAAAGAAACAAACGACCTGCGAGAAGTTATTTGACAGGTTTTGAACGCTCAGTACTGCAGGGATGTTTCCTAAAATATGCATGATTTGTTCAAAAGAACGAATAAAAGTTCGAAGAAAATTTCAATTTCAAACGAAGACTGTTACAAAATCGGCTGAACAAATACTGAAAAATGCCGCTCCTTTAAGAAAGGATCAGACCATGATTACTGCAATTACATGTATTGACATGATTGCAAAGGAATTTAGTAAGCATCAAACTTGCTCTGTCAACTATACACGGATTGCACCGGAAGCAATAACAAAAAGTTATTCTTCATTATGAAACTGACGTTACTGGTTATTTTCCATCAAACTGTCACGTAAATGAAAAGCTGTTGTTAGTGCAAGAAAAATGCGTTTCGATGGAAACTTTCATTTCTGTTTATGGAATAAACGAGGGTGTTCCAGCAGAAATGTTCTTCAGCTCACTCAAACGAAACAAGTTCAGGTCGTGAAAAGATATATCGCAAAAGGTCGTTGCGAAAAAAGATGGCAAAGCAAAAGTGTTGTCGTTCCAGAAAGACATTCTTGTAATTCTAGTTGCACAGTCTCAGTATAAATCAGGTATCGATATCGATGTTGTATTGCATTACCCACTTTCTCCAGTTTCAGCTCCTCTAAGCACAAATGATGGTGCTATCTGCAAGACAGTGAAAAGTAAACTATTTGATGCTGCAATGAGCGATTTGCTTGCTGTCTCAAATGAATGTCTACCTGGTCAAGACACATTGTATACGTATCTCCTCGACGTCGCAGCTGCAGTTAAAAGCAATGTTGGAAAGTCTAATACAACATGATGGTTGGCAGCGAGAATTTTGTACACGATTCCTTCTCAGTACACAAAAGTGTTTCTAGTTTGTGATACGTTTGAACAAAATAGAATTTAGCAGCTGAGCGTAAAGCTCGAGGTGAAAGCAACTGGTATCTCTTAACAAGCCCAGGTATGAAAGTGCCTTATCATTTCATAGATTTCCTTCGTAACAGGGAAAACAAAGAAGTGTTGTTCAATCTCATATAGCAAGCGATTATGGGATGAACTATAATTTTTTCAAACAAACGAGATTGTGTGATGACCAACGAAGAGCAAGGGATTCTCTTTCCCTCTTTAAGGTGCAATCATGAAAAAGCTGATACAAAATTGGTTGTTCTTGTTTTCGCTGCCAATGGGCGTTAAGGAGACTCAATCATGGTTCGGTCACTATCTTGCAACATATTGACATTTTGACATTTTTTTCTCACAATTTTGGAGACACAACCATATACATAGATAACGGAACAGGAAAAAACAGGGAAATCATAAACCTATCTTCTTCAGAACTGTCTGCAGAGGAAAAGTTGGCATTGATCGGCCGTCACGCATTTTCGGGAAATGACCATGTATCATCGTTTTTTCGAAAAGGGAAATTTTTATTTGTGAAAGCAATGCTGAAGGTGTTGGAATTTGTGGAAGCATTCGTCCGTCTTGGGAAAAAGCTAGAGGTCACACACGACCTCTTTAAAATAGTAGAAAGATTTTTATGTTTTCTTTATGGCTTCTAAAAGAAAGAAGAAGTAAGTACTGTGCTCAGAGCTATCTTCTAGGACAAATTTAAAAAGAAGGCAGTGGTCAATCTTAGCCTACTGCCTCCATGTTGTGATAATCTTCGCTTTCACGTAATGCGCTTTAACTCTGTTAGATATTTTGCAATGCCGTTAGGCTTTACATAAATATAGTGATCGTACAGACTAGGCATGGGACGAGGAAATGAAGGTTATTTGGAGTTCCGAGATCCAGCTTCTGGGCTGACCGTGGCCCTGTGCCGTAGCGAGCGCCTTCGGCGCGAGCCAACGCTAGGGGGGTCTGGGGGCATGCTACCCCATAAAATTTTGAAATCTAGACTCTCGGAAAAGCAAATTCCGGCATTTTTAATGTAGAATATAACAAGATTTTAGTTAGAATCTCATCTAAAAAAAATTCTAATATCGCCATTTTTTTAATTCTGTTCGGATAGAATAAAAATTTTACTTACCTTGTGGTGTCTGATGTAAAATCAACGCAGTTTCCGCACCTTTCTGTAATCACAGGATTGTTGCCGCAGGAGTGAGTGAAAAATGAAGCATGTTATTTTTGCAGTGAATAGCCAAAAGACAGTTCCCCATCTTTGTTGCCCCATCAAATTGTCTTTTTCGAAAAGCAGCAAGGATGCCTTTTGTAACAACCATAAAGATGGTAAGACTAATAAAAGCAATGTTCAAAGGTGGTCTTCTTCCAACAACAGCAAAGATGTTTATCGAACAATCGTAAAGATTGCAAGATTAATAAAAACAATGTTCAAAGGTGGTCCTCTTCCAACAGCGGCAAAGATGTTTATCCAACAATCGTAAAGTTGGCAAGATTAATAAAAGCAATGTTCAAAGCTGGTAGCAAGCCACAGGAGTTGTACGTATATCTTTATTGAAAAAGCATCGCGGAGTCGTCATTAGAATAAAACAAACATCGAATGTTCGCTGTCGACCATCATGAACCATTTACGATGAAGTATTAAGGTATAAAAATTTGGAAAAAGTTAACTGTTGTAGACTACGTTGGAACAGTAATGAAAATGTTGAGGTACAATAGGAAGAAAGTGTTCAATGTGGACTATCTTAGAACAGCAAAAGTATTTAGTAGAAAATTTTCACAGTAGGCATCCTGTCAACAGCAACGCAAAGTTACAATAAGTCAAGAAAAATTCACTGAAAATGCCCAAATTTGTTTTAATGACGGTGCTTTAAAGTTGTTCTCTTGCTTTGTATCTTTCTCATCACGGATCGCTATTTAAAAGATCTGCCAATACCATTCGTCTTGGATGTTTAAGTGCAAAACGCTCGATTACTTTGTCGATGTTAATGTGAATTTCCCGATGAACATTTAATAATGCCAGTGACGATAATCTTTTTTCTCCCATGGTACTTCGCATGAAGGTTTTCAATCGACGAAGAGTTGAAATCGATCTCTCACAGCTACATGTAGTCACTGGAATCGTTCCAAATATTTTAAAGGCAGTTTGTACATTTGGAAATGAATGAACATCAACAAAAGGAAGCAACTCTTGTATGGAATTTGGAAGCGGACACTTGTAGTTGTAACAGAAAAGTTTCCACATTCTTAACTCTGTTTCAAGAAAATCAGGTGACGGTCGGCCATCTTTACACTTATTCAAAAAACGAGAAAAATGTTCGGCCCACCTAGGTTCACTGGTGACGTAACTTGGCAAAGCATACATGGCGTCAAATGGGTCGAGATTTCCATCTGAAAATCTTGATTGTATCTGCCCTACAAGATGATCGAGGAAAGGAATCGTCAAAGCTCTTTTGTAGTATTCTAACGTGCTGTCCGCAGGTACGTTGACGGTCACTTGTCCTCTTCTTGTAAGGTTTCACTCCTCCTCCTTTAGCTAATTCAACCGCCATTTCGTAATACGACGAGTTCATAGAATTTCGTACTTTTTTGCATCAGTACGGTTAAAATTTACAACTACATAAATACAGTTTTCAATACATTGGAAACTGTATTTATGTAGTTGTAAATATCATCTGCCCACGAATTAGTGTAAGTTGAAGTAGGACCGCTGTTGGAAGTTACGGATGAAATTCCTTCACATGTAATAGTGCTAGGATGTTTGACTTGATTGTCTTCAGCTTCTTTTGTTTGGCAAATTCGTTTCACTAGAAGAGTACCTAAGCTAATTTGCTTTCGTTTTGCAACTTTCGTCCGTTTTTTGGTGGATGTAGCTTCTTTTGAAGAAGACGGAGCAGAAAATCTTTAGGAGCCGAGGGAACTTTATGATATATTGGCATAGCTGACTTTAATAAGGTTGGAAAGTGTGTTTTAAAATAATGGTCTCCGGGCTGAAGTGCTTCAATTGGTTTGCACAAAGTAACAAAATGATTTTTGGTGGATGGGATTTTTTGATCTACCAAATAAGAAAGTGGCATCGCAGCACAACAAAAGATATGGACATAGTCAATTGCACTCCCATCAACAAAATCTCTTGGATATATTGTACAATTGAACATTTTAGCCAAAGAATCCCAATTTCCTTTCACTTCAGCATCATTAGTAATTGGGTAGTTTGACTGAATAGCACACTGGATAACTGTGGACAAAGCAAACCTACAAATCAAGGATGAAAAGTTGTAATTATTTGCTGTTTCCACTGCTTCTTGTAAAACTGCTGCAATTTCATTTGCATTTTGTAAAGAGGTTAGAGCTGCATCGGATATACACATTGCAAAGGCATTTTTAAATGAAGTGAACGCACCATTTCCACGCTGGGACTCGATGAGAGGATGGGTAGAATAGTATTTTGCATTCTCAAACATTTCAACACTAGTTAGGAATCTCAAGTAAATAGAGAGAGTCTCATTCCCAACTAATGCAATAGAACATGCATTGAACAGACAATTCACATTGGCTAAAGTACTAAAAGAAAAATTAGTATTTAAGTATCATTGGCTGCTTTGTTATACCAAGTTATACCTGGAAACAAATCTGCTAGATTGACCCTGACATTAGAATGAATAAGGGTAACCAATACTGTTAAAGATAGACTAATAATATTGAAATTGAGAATGTTATTTTGTCTTTGTGTTAATTTGGTAACATCATGATAAAGTCAAAGTCACAGGCAGGTAGTCTAAGATTTGGAACTAGTCTAGGCATGTCGAACAGGATTCAGACGACTTATTGATTCCATCTACTATAGCATCAAAATGCCAGGAAGAATAATACATTATACATTAATACATTATTGATTGGCTTAAATTTTAAAAAGGACTAGCTTTGATTAATATTGAAGTAAAACATTTTTTTAACAGACAGTAACAATTAAAATTATTTAGGCCGTACATTAGACAGACTGAGTATGCAAAATAATGACAGCTTTAGACATATATTTTACAAGATACACTAAATATGAATAGCTGAAAATGAACGGATTGATCATATATTTCAGGCCAAGATGTCAAACGTAAATAAAAATATAAATTAATACGCCAATACATGTAAATTCTTACCTAACAGGGACATTGGGTCCTGATCTTTCAATTTGGCTTTCAGGGAACTGCAGTTTTGAAAATGAACAAGTTCGTAGCATAATATCGCCAGTAGAATTTATACGACGAAGCCTTTCCTCGTTGATTATTTTACCACAGTGTTGTCCCAAGTTAGACAATTCACCAGAAATAATTTCGCAAGCGTTCTCTTGCTGAAGATTTGGCGAGCTTTCCAAGAACATGATCTTTTTAGAAGTTCGCATTGATCCTAATCGCTGAGTAGAACTAGAAGTAGCGTTTTTTCAAGTCGACAAGAATCGAGCTATTGCATATGACTTGTATTAATTGCGCAATCAAAATACATTCACCGTGGCTCACCGAGGCGCACATGACCAAAACGTTCCCTGTGATTGGCTTGCAACGCTGCACCGTGGCTAAAGGTTACTATATTTAGCAACTATTGCGAAATTTTTTGAACGCTGACCGTGACATTTCATTCCCAGATTGCAGGTTCGAATTTACGAACATATTCCACAGCATGTTCATGGCGTATTTGGCAAGATTCAAGACGCTTTCGATGATTTTACAGTTCAGAGTTTAACTGGATGATAATACTATTTTAACAAGACGTTTAATTTGAAGTTTTTGTTCTGTTAACACAAATTTTTGACAAAAAAATTACAAAATTCATTCAATTTTTGCTTTTGATGGAATTTTGATGTATTTGAGCAAAATTTTTAATCATGAAAAAGTCAAACCTGGAAAAACTTAAGTGGCAGAATTCTGACCGTGGCTCAAGCCACTTTCGCCATGGCCTAGATCCGCCCCTGCATCGGACGTGTCTGTATGTGTTTGCATATGGTGGTCATTTTTGCATATGGTTTAAACTTTGCTCGACTTTATACGATCCATCAAGCTTGGAGATTGGAAATTACATTTACAATCGTGCTGGAATTAAAAACATGCTGGAATTATTGGATAATTTACGTTGGAAGGAACAGTTAAAAGATGGGTTCTAACTAGTCACGTAGCAGCAAAATGTCAACCAAAAATGAAGCAATCCCAGCAATTTACACACACACACCAAAACATTTGTGACAATTTTGAAAAGGATGATGGGAAAATTTTCACGACCAGATAACAAATGTGTACTCTTGTAAAAATGTGAATAATGTCGGTGTGCGAATATGCAGTTGGTAAGCGTTGCTAAACCAGCTTCCCATGGTTAATATTAAATGATCTGGTAGGCCAGCTGCTGCTGCCGACGTGGACGCCCCAATACGAAAGCTGTGGCACGAATAGTAATCGAGAAACCCGCTCGCTCTACTGCACTGCGTATCCACGATGTTAAAGTGGATCTGGTCAATGGTTTCCCTTCTTGCCTGCAAAAGAGTGGTCCATTTTTCCCAACACGAATCTGCAGGAATTGCATTAATGCGCGAACAGCACATATTGCCTGACCCGATGCTCCCAAGTGGACTGTAAGCACAACCGGAACTGGGTCTGTCTTCGAACATTTCACCTGCAAGTATACCACGTTCGGGTTAACCCGTTCATCAACGCGAATATCAGTGAGAGCTAGATGGCGTTGGTTGTCGAAAGTATTTGTTGGTGTGGTGAACTCGCCAGTACGTCGGAAACCAAAGGAACCAACGCAACAAGCTTCCCAAAACAAGAAGTCATCATAATTGTCCAAGTTTAAGAATCTCCGGATCTTGAACAAGACATTTAAGGTTACAGGTAGCCTTTGGCGTTTCGACACTCCCTGATTACGTTTGATTCCGCGGAGGGTCCGCTTAAATCGGTGACAGTCCTTTAATGGATTGCACAGTGACAATAAAATAGAACTGCGCTGCACATAGAAAAAGTTCCCGTAGCAGTTGCAAAACAAGTCATTTTTGGAAGTCCCACCACACTCTGGTTGTCACAACAAAACTAAATGCGGCAATTGCGTAAAATATTACCCCATATATGACATGCAACAACGATAGGGAAAAGTTCTTTGTATGCGATGTCTAAGGACAGTTGAGCTGGGGACCATTCCCCGATAAACCACTAGCCGTTTCGGAATGCTCCATAACCTATACCACCAGATACATCAGTAGATAGAAAGAAGTCGGGTACCTCTTCCCATTCTGGCAAGTCAAAAAAGTAAACGCCATCCTATGAAGGCAACAGGGCACGCCACCAGTCTATATGGAGTTTTGCATTGCTTATTTAAACAAATAAAGCGCAATCTTTTGCTCGAATGACCTTTTAATAAGTCTAAAAGACGACGGATAAAGGTTCTTCAATGAGGGACTACAGCGCATGCGTGATTTAGCTTACCAACAAATGATTCCTTTAAGTTACAACACCGTTTTTGGGCCCACTTATCTAGTAAGTGAACTATTTCTTCGCGTTTTTGAAATGGAAGCCGTGCAGTCATACGTACAGAATCAATTTCAATGCCGAAAAATGTTAGACAAGTTGCTAGTCCCACGCATTTTTCTGGCGAAAGTGGAATGCCAATTTGCGCAGCAGTACAATGAATCGCTCTTAAGCGAGCGGAACATAGATCAGACTCTGGTGTTCCCAAAGTTAAATAATCATCCAAATAATGAAGCAAATCACTCACATTCTAATTGTGAACAAGACACCAATGAAATAGGTCGGCCACTGAGTCAAATATAGCAGGTGCAAAACGTAAGCCAAAAGGTAAAGTCAAATCAACATATAATTATTACGCCAGCACATGCCAAGTAAATGACGATCATGCGGAAGTACAGTTATTTTCCGATAAGCGCTTTTGATATCAACTTTCCCCATCAATGCCACTTTTCCCGTTTTATCTATTAATGTAATAGCGTCGGTACTTTGCTGTACGTCAATAAAAAGTCATCTTTATTAATGCCATCGTTAACACTATTACCGAAAGGGAATGATAAATCAAGAATGAGACGCCAACCCCAATCCTTTTCAGGAATGACGCTAAAATGACTAATTTGCAATTAGTCACAGGCAGGAAAATAAGTAGACCCTAACACACGGCCTAAAGCTATTTCTTTGTATGGAATGCCAGAGCTGTTTTATGCCATGATATTTTGTTACGTCTCGTTAATTCATCATTGTATGCTGCCCATTCGTCATTATATCCAGTGATCTTTTCATTATATGCGGTCCATCCTTCATTATTTGCAGTGATACTTTCGTTATATGCAGTCCATTTGTCATTATAAGCGGTCCATTCCTCATTATATGCAGTGTGATATTTTTGTTATATGCCGTCCATTCCTCATAAGATATAATGCACGTTTCATTATACCTTAACTTATTATGAGGTTATTTTGTTATGTGGTAATTTCGTTATGTGATCATTTCGTTATGTGGTTATTTCGTTATGTGGTTATTTCATTATGTGGTTATTTCGTTATGTGGCTATTTGTTATGTGGTAATTTCGCTGTGTGGTAATTTCGTATGTTGTTATTTCGTTATGTGGTAATTTTGTTATGTGGTGATTTCGTTATGTGGTTATTTCGTTGTGTGGTTATTTCGTTATGTGGTAATTTCGTTGTGTGGTCATTTTTATTTCTTCGTTATGTGATGTCTAACATGAAGTACTAACGATTAACTGAAACGCAGGCGCTAATTGAACCATTTTTAATTTGTAACAAACGATTTGTTCAACACGTTGAATAGTCAAATAGTCAATAGGCAATAGTATTTGCGTTAATAGCCCTGCTCTTAACCAATTAGAATTGAGAAATTTTTTCATGTATATTATTAATAATGAAATACATGATATAATACTATGTATAATACGCAATACGGAATAGGAATAAAAATTGGTGACATGCAAAGAGTTTTGGAAAAGCTTGGATTTAGCTCTCACACTCAACGTTTTATAGAAGAACGCGTTACACTAGATATTGTTTGCAGACTTTCATTGCACGATTTTAGGCAACTCGGCTTATGAATGCTACTACTCGGAATGCTACTTTGCATTCGATCTGCCAAACAAAAAATGTTGCCAATCCATGGCCGCATAGCGGGCTGAGATGCTTTTCTTTTTCTAGCCGTTCCCCTTGCATGCCGAGGATAAAATAATCTTGCCTTTTCTGCAGCAATTGTCTATATACATTGATATTTGCGTTTATTTTTCCTTGTATTTGTGTGGACTTTGGGGCAACCATTTGATGGATTTAAATGCTGAAAAGGTATTTTACTTTCATACTACATTCATTTGTATGTTTTAGTTGAATTTGTTATAGATATTTTGTCGATGCGATTTGCCAGTATTTGAGCGCTTTTTGACACACTTTCACCTAGGAAATACATATTTATGAAAGCGATTATACATTCATTTTGGTCTTTAAGATACTGATTTTTCAGGTTAAAAGACTGAATTATATCAGCTAGAACTTTAAAAACATTAAAATTAAGCTCAAATTGTATGCATAATATGATATATATACGTAACACAGTGCAACTCTCATTTAATTCAAATATATATAATGTACATTTATTTCATATAGCACGTTTTGAAAGCATTATTTATACGTTGTTTATTTAATCGCTTTCATAAATATGTATTTCCTAAGTGAAAGTGTGTCAAAAAGCGCTCAAATACTGGCAAATCGCATCGACAAAATATCTATAACAAATTCAACTAAAACATACAAATGAATGTAGTATGAAAGTAAAATACCTTTTCAGCATTTAAATCCATCAAATGGTTGCCCAAAAGTCCACACAAATACAAGGAAAAATAAACGCAAATATCAATGTATTGAAGAAATTGTGTTGTTTCTCATTTGTTGACCAGAAAAGAGTCGTATGTCACTCGTATGTACTCGTATATTACTCGTATGTACTCGTATGTCACTCGTATGTACTCGTATGTTACTCGTATGTACTCGTATGTACTCGTATGTACTCGTGTGGTGTTTTAGTCACGATCCAATTTCAATGCCTTTCACAAAAAAAATACAAAGAAAATTTAACCTGCTACGATATTAGCTAATACGTTACCTAAGAGTATGTTTACACTACTCTGGATCGGTCTAAAATTGGCGCAAAAAACAGTGAGAACCGGGCTGCGTTTAAACTGCACCGAAGCAAAATTGTTTGAAAATTTCCTTTTCTAGAGTGATACGACCGCACTTTCAAAACATAGTCAAGCAAAAACGGAGTGGTAAGAAGCATTACTTAAACAACTAACAGTTAATATTTCGCTACATTTTACAAAACAATTCTCTTCAATTCGTCCCGCGTTGTGGCGCATAATTGAAAATAGTGAACATTATACGTTTTCAAAAAGCTCTTTATGAAAAATTTGCAGTAGATTTTACAAGTCATTGTTTATTATCACCTATGGCTAGAGATATAAACATCTAGCAATACGTAAACGAGAAATGACGTCATTAGTTCACAAACAACTAACGAATTTTGACAGCAAGAGACATAACATCCGCAAAACTGAGGCGGAGTTTAAACAGATCAGTGTAAACCAAAGATATACCTTACTTGTATTAAAATTCGAGTCGTACTCATTTTCGCTCAGCTTTAAATTCGCGCGATTTAATTTCGCGCACTTTGTTGACAATTATTCGCGCAGCTTTAAATTCGCGCAAGTAGTTTTATGTGCTTGTTCTTTTTGGTTTGTTCAAAAGAACTATTAATAACTAACGCATTTATATTGAGCTTTCTTTATGAAGAAATACCTCAATATTCATCAAAAAAGCGATTGGGTGGCCTCAAAAATGGCTTCAAAATAAAGCGTGAGTTCACTATCCCAACAAGAACTAAAAAATGTAATAAATGATGTTGCCTAACAATATACTTTATAAGTCAAACAAAAGTTTAGATACAGTTCAAATGGATCCTCTTTTCGTTGTGGTTCCTCGGAACTTCCTCCAATGCGGCGCTCACACCTGATCGTTGCCAACCTTTGACGACAATGTCCTTGTTCGATTGCATGTAATCATAGAACTGCACTATCCATTTTGCGTGAAGTGGTTTGAGCACGCTAATTCTCAAATCAACAGAAACTTTATCAGGTTGAATACCTTTCTCTATTTGGGCTTAGACTTGCTCTGAATACCAAGTTTGCGCCTGGTTTCGAAGGAAAGCTTTGAAAGAGCGATTGACCGTTAAATCTAAGGGCTGCAGGTATGATGTCATATTATTGGGAACAGGTATCATCTTCCCATTATTGTCGGAAATGATCTTCTTTACGGCATCCGTCCAATGTGCTTTAAAAACATCGGCAATCAAAACCCATTGTTTTGTTGCGCGAAAACCAAGCTCTTCTCTAATTTGCTTAATACAGGGGATAAGAATGCGATTGACTAATTCAATTGCTTTCGTTTCATTTGACCAATGATTTTCCGTGTGGGTAACGTGGAATTTTTATGGAAATCTGAATTTAGGGTGACACCGGTCTGTTTTCCCCTGGTAGATTAGTTGAATGGGTGCTACGCTGTTTTATTTGTTTTGCGATATCTTCAACGTTAATCGGTGCCTCCTGTGTTGTTTGCGGGCGTTTATCTGGGTCAGGTTTTTTCAAGAGGTTCCATGCCTTTCTGCTTGAGTGGCAGAAGTCCGTGTTTTCTACTGTTTCCTGCCATTTCTTGCAACGTCCTTTTTGTTTTAATATTGAGTGATTTATCGTGAAGGGTAGATTCATCATCAATGCTAGCGAAATTGTTCTGTCATCAATTACCTGTGATCATCACACCATGTCTATTGGGAGATTTGTGTATTCGTGCTGATCGTGGTGGCTGTTGCTGTTCATCTATCATACTGTTGTGGAACTATCTTACATTTCTTCATTGACTTCATGTTTTCATTGTCTTCTAATAGTTCATCATTCTGTTTTTCGGTCAAAATATCTTTATTATATCTATTTTTGACTATTGTAGATTTCTTTCGTCGATCAAATGAGCTTTCGTCAAATAATACGTCTCTTCATATGTGAATTTTACCAGTTGAAACAACGTATAGTCGATGAACTTTACTTTTGAGGCTGTACCCAACAAATGTGCATTTCTTGGTTTTGGAGTCCCATTTTGCCTTGTTTCCTTAGGAACGTCCACGTAAGCTGTGCAACCTAAAATTCTCAGATGCGAAACATTATTTTTTTAGACTGGAAACATTCGTAAGGTGTAACTCCGTTCACAGATACAGTAGGACTTCGATTTCTTAAGTTGACTGCAGTATGAACTGCTTCAACCCAAAACTTCTTTTGTAGTTTTGCGTTTTTCAGCATAGATCGTGCAGCTTCTTGAATGGTTCTGTTCTTTCTTTCAGAAACTTCGTTCTGCTGTGGCGTTCTTGGAACACTAAACTGATGCTGAATTCCCTTATCCTTTAGATATTTTTCAAACATGTGACAAGTGTACTCACCACCGTTGTCTGATTGAAGTACTTTAATTTTCTTGTTAGTGAGAGTGGTCATCATTGCTTCAAACTCTTTGAATTTCTCAAAAGCTTCATCCTTTCTCTTTAAAAGTAGACTGTTGTGTACCTTGATTTATCATCAATAAATGTTGTAAAATATTTATTTCCACAAAGACTTGTTTCTTCCATCGGTCCACAAACATCGCTATGGACAAGATCAAGTATATCTTGAGCAAGCGTTGCAGGTTCTCGAGGAAAGGTTGCTCGTATCTGCTTTCCTTGTGCACATCCTTCACAAACTTCAAAGTGATCATCGGATTGAAAATTAAGACCTTTAACCAATTTTTGATCTCGAAGTAGACGTAAATTCTTTAGGCTTAGATGGCCATATCATTGATGCCATATTTCTTCGCTAGTATTACTTGTAGAAACATTCGCATGATTCGAATCATTCTGTTCTTCTTTAACATCAATAACATACATGTTATTCATCATTCTTCCTGATCCAGATATAGTTCCATTTTGATCAAGTATCAAGCAAGTGTGTTGTTTAAATTCAACTGAGTATCCTTGTTTTGCCGTTGTACTAACTGAGAAAAGATATTTTCCTAAATCTGGAACATATAGGACGTCAACCAATCTTCTTGGTTCATACTTCTTCTTAGACTTAATCTCAATGTGCACATTTCCTTTTCCCAGTGCTTTAACTATTCTGTCATCTCCTAGCTTTAACTTTTCGGGGGATTAGAACGAGATGAAATCAACCATGATGTCCTTATTGTATAACCCTATGAGATGATGCACCTGAATCAATGTATCATGCAGATTCTTTGCTATCTGTAAAGAATGATGAATTTTGAACTGTGGCTCAATAGGATGCGTCTTCCCTTTTATTTCTAGTGTCACTTTGCTGATTCTGTTTGGGTTTGCGACATACTCTAGCCCAATGTTCAGGTAACCCGCAGTTGTGGCATTTACTTTTTTTTTTGAATTTGGCATTCTTTACTTTTTCGTTTTTGGACTTTTGACATAGTAGTGCTTTTTCACCAATATCCTTACTTTCGTTGGATTCCTTACGTTTCTGTTCTTCATGAAGAAGTCTAGCAGTAACGAATTCCAATGATAAGTCATCTGCTCTAGATTCCAATGCTGTTATTAAGCACTGTGTGAATCAAGCAAACTACAAAAGAGTGTCGCCACTTGATCTTACTCAGAAACAGAGGCACCCAATGCTTCTAATTGACTTGCAATATCCTTCATCTTGTTGAGATGTTCGGTCATGGAATCATTAGGACCCATACTTGTAGTGAAATATTTCTTTCGCAAGAATATTATATTGGCCAAAGATTTGACTTCATACTGATTTTCTTATTTCGCCCAAGCATATTTTGCAGTACGCGCTGATCGAACGAGAGATAGCTGTTCATCGCCGAGAGTATCAGTAGTTCCTTCACCATTAGGTTTACCTCATCGCCGATAACTATTTGCGAGAGATCCTTCTCTTCAAGTATCATCTGCATCTTAAACTTCTAAAGGTGAAAGTTTTGGCTATTGAACTTTTCGATCCGTGTAAATGCTTCTTCATTTCGCGAAGTCGCCATATTTTATATTTCGCACTTATGTAAGTTATATTCTCATAAAATCGCGATATCTTATATACTTTCCTTATTTACTAACACCAACAGAAACTCAAACGCTCCTGGGTCCATAACCTGTTAAATTATTCGTGATTCGGCAATAACATTCGGATTGTACGTGAAAATATTATGATTTTATTGTGGAACTAATAACAAGTTAAAGGACACATGCATGCTAGAAGACAACTTTATTTTATTGTAATGCCTATAGCGTGAAAAATAAGATGTACCAAGATTCAAAGTCATCCGCAAAATATTTCAAAAGATATTTAGGGTTATAATCGGCAAAAACACGATATTCGATGACCATTGCTAAAACGCCGTGAGATTGTTTAAGTCTGGGAACTGGGAAAGAGTGACGTATTAGTTGACATAAACAAGCATCGTTCTTATATCGTTCTACGACTTACACGCAGTTCTTGCACGGCTTTCAGTAGTTTGCTATTACTGTTTTTTATTTATCAAAAATTAATGGATTCTTCTGAAGAAGCCGATTATGATATTGTCATCAATAACAATGAGGTACAACCTTACATGTTTGAGCCTTTGGCCAACGCGTAAGGTGGTCATAATGATGACAATTCTCTGTCATCGGAAAGCGAAGATAAATACATTCACAGAATTGGAAATGTTGAATGGTTAGTTGCATTTTATTGATGCTTCATTGTTTTTCCCAAAGTAAAAACAATGATTTTATCTTTTAGGTGTGTGTGTGGCTTTTTTGTGGTCATGAGTACAGGACGGGAAAGTATATGTGGCCAAGAGGTAATCAATACTGATCCTCTGAAACATGGCGATCGTATTTGTATCAAACAAGAGGAAGAGTTAGCCACAGTGTGTACGAACGAAGCGGTCGAAAAAACAGCTATGGTCGTGTACACACATGACATTGGACCTATGCCTGAGAGGGAAGAAAACGAGTGAGAGTCTAATCCATTGTAGTTATTGCTCATCGTCGACGTGCTTTCTGTATCAGACCATACATCGCTATCCTCAAAATGTTCAATTTCAAATGACGTCGTTTGTGTGCTGTGATTTTTTGTTGAAATTAACTCAACCTCCGTACCTTAGCATAAAATTATTGTATTGCTGGATTTTTCACAAAAATCAAAACGGCCAAAATGGAAAGTCTATACCTCTACTTATCATATTTGGCACTTTTGTTTGAGTGGTTCTTGACCTTACGTGTTTTTGCGGACGGATTGTTATGTCTGCTTGGCATTTCACATTGCGCTTCTAAGGTACAAGGAATTTTCTGAGTTAAAGTAACAAAGAAAAGATCAAACGACATTAGTCTGAATTAGTTACCACTGTATATGTTTGTGTTTCGCTGTCTACATATATTTTGACATCTTTTATCTTAGACAAACTTCCTTTGAGGTAAAACGCACAAACATTTCGAGCCGATGTCGACACATCGTAGTCGTCTGCAAGAACGTCGTCAATAATCTAAAATTATAAAATTGTCGTCAATTTGGTAATGCTAATAGCTTAGTTTTTGATAAATGTAAACAAATATTGCTAACTATAACTATAATAATCACCTCTTGCCTTCGTCTCTTCTCAAATGCAGTTCTAACATTTGTTGGCTGCTTCGAAGTCGTCCTGCTGTCATTCCTACTGATTGCATCGCTTCAAAATTTTGCACGAAGCACGAACTCTCGAAATGTTGCGAGCACAATTTTAAGCTCTTTGTTGGCTTCAAATTTTTGCGTCGGATTTTTTCAATCCAAATATCTCGCATCCGCTTGTTTTCGGGAAACGAAAAAAAGAAAGCTTTGCTGCTTTTGGTGGTTCTTAGAAGAACCGTTTTTACAATTAAATGCGGCACAATAAACCATATTTTCAATGCTAAATTGTCGTGTTGTTATTGCAGGCAAAGAAGTTAGCAATATATTTTGAACGAAGCGCGCAATTGACCGCGTTTTGCTAATGTCAACTATTACTTCACAACGACCTTTTTCCAATCGGTAGCCGTCGTTAGCTCGTCGGGCATTTTCAATACGTTATCAGTAAAGCATCAACTTTAAACCTCCATATCTTCTAAAATATTTATCGTTTGAGTCTCAAACTTTGGTGAACTATTAGTTGGAGCTATACCTTAATGTAAAGTACAAAAATAACAATCCGAATTTTACGTTGCATGTGTCCTTTAAGTATCAGCGAACAACCATATTACAATAACAAGTACGAATGTCACTTAATCTGAAATGTGTCATATACTTATTTATGCATGCAATCCTATGTTGTTTATGTCTTTTCGTTTGATGTCATATCTTAAAGTGCATATAAACTTTACGTGCTTTTTACACTATCCAATGTACGCGATATCAAAAGCCATATTCCAAGATTTTGATGTAATAAGACAAATATTGTGGGCTGTTCAGTCTATCAACGCTGCAAAAATATACCATTTTAAGCGCTTGGTTTTACCGCTAAAGGACTGGGCCTGTGCGGTAGGGTGACGTCATCCAAGTAATCCATTCCAGAGCATTATAGTAATTTAACTAGCTATTCTCTTTACTATTGTCACATCATGTCAAATGCCGATGTATTCTCATGGCGATATACCAATTTCAAGGAAAGACACCGGTAAAACACTGTCCTCCAACTCTATATCATAATTTGCATTTTCTGAAGAATCTGAAGATGAGGTTTCAGAGCAGATGAAGACATTTTGAAAAAAAACGGCGCAATACTCGAAATATCGGCAAAAATATTGATTATTTTAAAAAGCAAATAACATGTTCTGAATAGAGCCTACGCGACTGTGTTCCTTACATGACGTCACAACATGTACTGGATACCAGACCCCATTGGAAAAAAATATAGTGAAAATCTGGACGTTCAAACCGTAATTGCAAAGAAAGCTTTGATCTCAATTCAATTGTTTTTTTTAAATTTGTAGTTTTCAAGAGCTGCTCGTTCAAACTATACTAAAATCTTATAAGGTTTATATGAACTTTAACAATGGATTCCTCTATGTGACCCGCCACAGCCGTTCCCATCACATTGGTTGCGAAATCTACAGCGATCATAGCGGCTGCTGCAATTACCTTGACTCCACGATCTACAAACGACAGAGGAACTCGGTTCCCTAATAGCCTCCCGTGCCCTCATGCTTTGATTAAACGGTGACTCTTTTGCTATCGAAGTATAATAATGATACAAATCAGAATTTATTTGGTTCCAATTTTGTTAGACCAGACGCTGCAGCTTCTAAGCTGAATGCGCGTTCGTAATTAAACCAACGCCATTCTCCAAATTGCCCGGAAATTCGAATTATTAGGACTATTTTGGCCAACAAGTCTCGCGAACGTTCGGGGTGATGGGAAGTTATGACTGAAATGTAACTTGTAAAGCACTCGATCCAAGTTAGAATATCATGTATTTCGTTTTTTGCGAGAGATTGGCGAGATTGTTGGCACAAATGAGCCATCCTCAATCGTGAATGTGGTCGTCTCGCTTTCGGCGTAATTAATGTTGTCGGGTACGAGTTCCGACAAGTCAACAAAGTTTAGAGCCAAAATCTGTGCCACGAGTTTAGCAGGAATAGAAGGACGACCGGAACCCAAAATAAAAGCTTGGTTAAGCCCGCTATTGCTAATCGTTACAGGTGGAAAAGAAGGAGGGAATAGCGAGCATTGCGATATCGTGTTAGCTATTGCGTTAGCTTGAGGAACACTCGCGGACTCTAACACGGCAATAAAGGATGGTGCGGACAACGTACCTTCAGTCTGCGACACTCCGCTCACCTCAATCATTTCTTCTCAGCTAAGAGCCGCTTCTTGTTTGCCTTGTTGGTATGATGCCACGCTAGAAATCGCCTCTCTCACGATGGCGTGGATACCTTTGCGGAACTCTGATGACCCAAAAGCAGCCGCCCAATTCACAGATTGGGCAGGAACATTTGAGCTTTGATCTTCCAAAGTCTCGGTATTTATGATGAATTTGGCTTCATTTTTGTGTGTGTGTGTATGTGTGTGTGTATGTTCAAATAAAATTTTTGTTCCGTACTTCACCGCAACGTGTCGAAAATGATGACCTAATTCTATGTCCGTGACTATATCATGCGATATGCGATATTCGTCTTCAGTCTGCGGGCGCCGTTCCTATGATATAAACCTTAGTTACTGCATAACCTCATATTCTTACAAACTTTTCAATATCTTGATAGGAATATGCCTTTTCGATATTGCAAGTGAGATGACTTGATATGGTAGAGAAAGTCCGTCAATAACTCGTAAAAATCTAGATCAAATCCTTGTTGGTAGAACAACTATGTAGCGGTTATCTGATAACTTCTCCCTTGTTTACGTACTTGTTGTTGGGGATATTTGATGCACTACCCGAGTATTTAAAGGATGTAGTGTTATTTCTTTAGACAGAAGACTGTTATACCTGCAATATTTTCCTGAAATAATTTGTAAAAGGCTTTATAGACAGGTATGTTTGTCTATTGTCTTAGTTAGGCAATTCCCCTACCTTTATAAGTCCCACCTTAAAAGTTTATACTGTTATTAATATTACAATATAATTAAATTTTATAATAAAATACTAAATGTTAATTCTCTTTGTGTAATCTTGAATAGAAACAGGGGCTTCATTGCTATTGACAACTAGAGTTAGGCATTTATTGCAACTTTTCACCTTAACAAATTAGTCGAACGCAACTACAAAAACTATCCAAGGCCGCAACAATGTTTATCAAATGTTGATATGGGATACTGGCACAAAATAGTTATTTTCAAATTTATCATATCATTTCTTGATTTAGGTACTGGCTCTAATTGGTTTGGGTGCAACATGTGAGAAATGTTATGATAAAAATTTGGTAAAGGGAAAGTAAAAAACATCCCAACTATGAACAAATGTGGAGAAGTTAAATTACATACTGACACATTAAAAAGTAGTTTGAACAATCCGTATGTATTTTAAACTTAATTGAATTTATTTAGATTATGGCTGTTAAGTAATTACAGCATTCAAAAATTTCAATAATTTTTGAACTTTTCATTATCATCTTATATCTGTATTAAATGGAATTTTTGTTTGTTAATAGTGTTTTACATGATGATTGTATTAAGATTACCAAAAAATGAAAGTCTAAAAAGTTTCATGATTACACTAAGTTACTCATTCTAAATAGCCCCGTGATTTGGTGAGCTTTCTTTCGTTGTTGAACCAATATCTGCCAGACTATGATATACATTTACAAGCTTTCGTTTCACTCTTTACTTATATATGTCAACAGGAACATAAATGTTGTCTATTTATGGACTCTTAACAATATAAGACCGTTTTATTTTACTTATTTTACTTTACATAAGCCTCGAGATCCATTAAAATTATTCTGCCGTAATTTTGTGCAAACAAATCAACGATTTATATGTCTTATTTCAATAAAAAAATAGGTAATAGATAATAGAAATTACTGTTTGTAATGCTGTTAGTCAGTCTGGTCAGTCAACTCTAACAATGACAAAAAATAAAATCATAAACCTTCTTCCATGCACAAAGCTAAGAACAATGACCTACAGAATTACTCTCTTTTCAAATTATACGACAGCTGTGCGTACGCTTGGGTAGTCTGGTATATTTATCCTGACTCTTCAAAAATGCCTGTGCATTATTGCTGTCGTTAAATCAATGTTAGCTACGTCCACAACAGACTTGAGAAAAAGGTGCGAAGTGAGAAAGCCCGTAAAAATACCCAAGCTGTATGATTAACTTTACTAATTTAAGTCACGTGATGTCATCTTTAAAAGTTTTCAAAACTCTTCTTGCGATTCTGACCTCAAAACATTCTTCTACGTACTGTAGCAACTCTGATAAATGACGCGTACAGTTGAAATGTGTGTCTATTTAAAAGTATGAAGTTAAAATATTCTTTGTCAGCATTTGCCATTGCATATAAATTGCATATATGCAGTAATAAAAGTATGAAGTTAAAATATTCTTTGTCAGCATTTGCCATTGCATTGAGTGGATCACGTCCATGGCATCTAGAAGTCTGAAACGAGTAAATATTTCGACGTCATCCACGGGAGTCATCAACTGTAGTCTATTATATTTATAGTTTTCTTTACAAACTTTTGTGTTCACAACTTTCGTTAGAAACAAATTGTATTTGTGGATAGCCAATAGTTGTGTAGCTCCTGAACTCCCAAATGAAGTGTGCCTTAATAGCAAACAAGCAGAAACAAAGAGACGACGAAGTTATCAGTTGACTTTGTTAAGCGTCTTTAAACCATTTGGAACACTAAAGTGTATATTTTGCGAATTTCAAGCCAAAAGGCTACAAGCACCGTTTTTCAATGTTGCCTGATAAAAAGAAACTAAACGTATACAGGACCTTTGAGATGAAAAGAACGTTAACGTCAGTCCATATCAAAATACTCTGAGAAAATTTAACATTGTTTATTATTCAGACAAGAAGGTGAATTATAGTGCAGAATACTGTAACCACTTGCTTACGTTCACAGAAAAAGTTCGTTGATTTTGTATACTTTTACATTTTAAGTAGATGTTAAATTAGTATTTAATCTTTGAACAACATTGAATACAGGCTACGATATAGTACTAGAAAATACCTTACCGTTTTCACCTTTTTTTGTATTTTTACATAACAATATTGTTGAAATGTCAGACAATTTATCGTACCTAGTCCTGTTTGCTTTAAACACAGCTTTTCATAAGTCAACATTGAATTAGTACGAATGCATGAATGAGAAAAAAATTGCACTCGAGTAAAAACAATGTCGTAGATAAAAGAAATCTCGCGGACTCGAAAAATTGTATAACTCGCGAAAATGAAAAAATACCTCACGTGAATGAAACTATGAATCTCGTGATCTAGAAATATATGCATTCTTGCTTGTCCATTAAAAGCCACCATAGGTAATGTTTTCAGTATATTAAATAATTCACCCCGAAATGAATTTAATGTCTTAGTAATCGGTCTTAAAACTTTGCAATAACTCTTATTCTTTATAAAGAGTAGAACCACAAAATTTCATGGAAAATCAGAAAAGAATTATAAATCAGCCGTCAAATTTGTCTACATTTGGTCTACCGCAAATGACATCAAAGCAAGAACAACGCCTCCCTTACATGACGTCAAAAACAAAGCTAGAGCCAGTTACAAAATAAGACATCCGTGGGCCATATAATACTAAATATAAATCGCGAACGATTTCAAATTAATTTCCATTCACATCAAAATACTACAAATAATGTTGAGATTTCATTTTGCGAAAAAAATTGTGAAGTTATGAGCACTTTAAATCCTGCGTCATTTAATTATTTTAAGTTTAGACGAAATAGCAATCTACCTTTTATTACCTTTTTCAATTCACAGAATGCGAAGTCTATATTTTACATAAATCATGGTATCATTGTATCAACGTTAGAGAAAATTGTCAACTTATTTACATGAAGGCTACGTTCTCAAATACTTTCAACGTCCTATCATATTTTGACGAGGTTATTGTGCTTGCCGGATAATTGGGCAAACATAGCAATGCTTATAGAGTGAAAGCTTAGATTATGTCTTGGGGTTTCTCACCCAAAGAAAGGTATAAGATTTAAAGAAGAGACAGTCCTTAAGGTTTTCTGTGAGCTCATATCGACGTACCGTTGTGAAGTTATTTCAAAAGACCCAAGAGTAGCAAACAGCGAAATTAAATATATATTTTGAAAGAATGATTATATCAAAATTTTACTATCATTGATTGAAGTATTGACTTATTTAATTATAATTTTTGAGTTTTACACCAAACACCCGTACATTACAATATGAAGGTAACACAGTTTGATTATACAATGCTTTTTGTCAGAATTGATCTTTTACGCAATTTTTTCTGGACAAAAACATTAAATAAAAAAAGTGGCGGAATAATCTTCAACGAACTTATCGAGTTTCATCCTAAAATCAGCTATCATCACAAAATCACATAAAATATTCTATGGAAAGCTTATTTCCATTCATTCAAAAAACTTTATCATCAGAATTTATGTGAGAAGAAAAATGTAGCAGTAATTTACATTCCAAAAGATTATTTCTTAAATTGTGTATTGCTTGTACTTTTTCAAATAAAGCGTTAGCTTCATATAATTATTTCCAAAATGAAAATCTAGGATTGGTTTAAAACTAAAGAAACAGCGAGAACAATATGCGATAGTACTGGTGCAATTGAAGTACACTGCTCAAGAAGATGGGCTTTTTTAACCATGGTTGATGATGGATTTCTGCGGGCGAGAACAACACAGCTTCTTGGCTTACTGACTTGTAGTACAGTCTGCAGTCATTCCAATGTAAAATTCTTGTAATGGAGTCATACCGCCACTCACCTTTACCTTCTTTCCATGAACAAGCTACGGTGTTATCAGGCTTAAAATGTACTTTTCCACTTTCGTAAATCCCATCCTGCCGCCACGACCATGTTCCTGTTATATTATCTGGGAAAACATCTGAAATTTAGATTGATAAAAACAAATAAACTAAGACGAAAAATATAATTGTTTCTTTTAGCAAATGAAAATGAACATACCCTCTTCGTCCCTATCGTCATTAAATTTTGTTTTCATTTGGTTCCCAAACACACCAAATCGTTCTACGAGAACATCCAAAGTATTGCTTGAGTCGACAACAAACTCCTCCTTGTTCGAAAATGTCAGATGAGTTTCATCTAGAAGTCTTGAAAATACTTTGTCATGGCTTCGTTTATTTGAAAATGAAGCTTTTTTAGTTCTTATTTGAAGTCTTCTACAGTTTCATTCAAATCACTGGCTTCACTAGAGTCATCAGACGTGGCCGAAAGAAGTGACAAGGACAAGACAACAACACTGGCAATTTCAGCATACAAAATAACTTCAGTAAACATTTTTTCAGGGTCCATATCACTGTCAATGATCTTTTGACAGGCGAGCTTTCCAGCATCACGTGACCTAAATAGATTTTCTCTGAAAATCTTCACGTTTTCAACGTAATACATTGTATATTTATAACACTCAAAACACACCAAGACATTTTCTTTAATTTCCGACCATTGAGACAGATCTTTGGGAAACTGAACTTTCTCAGCATTGAGACGATTACTCGATTGCTCTTTATTTAAACGAGCCTTTGTCTATTCAATGAGATCAATCAATGATAGCAAACGTTCACTCAAAGGAGCAGCAGCAATGCAGAATTTTGAAATGGATGACATCAATTTGATAGATGTTACAAAGTTAGATATGTCGTCGACAACTCCGATATTTTGTCGATGCCCATTTGCATCAATTACTAAAGCACCATGTTCACAACCAAATTTAACAATAGCAGAAACATTTCTTTCGGCAAGTAAACGGTGAAGAGCTAATCTTCCGTTTTTTTCTGTCCTCTTCGTTTTCATTCCCTAAAAAAATTGTTTCATATAAGCCTCCTACTTTTTTGTCGGTTCTCGCATTAGCATATTTCAGTTCAGCAAAAGTCAAAACAACTGGTTGGTCTCCATTTGTTATTTGAATTTCATCTGGCATCAATACAACAGGAAAAGATATTATTGCATTGGCCAGGTGATCATCGCCAGTGTTGTCATATTCATCCAGAAACGTTTTTCGATGACTTACAAGTTCCAAATAATGTTCACGAGCAATGTCGAGCTTCTTGAAGGCTGCAGCACAATCAAGCACATTCTGCTTGGCTATATCACTTACATTGTTAGCATATTTCCCTCCAAATATTGCCCATTTATGATTCAATCTTTCTTCATGCCAAACAAATGCATTAGATCTTGTGTTCACATTTGGGTGGACTATTGATGCTTCACTCCACGCTGGAATACGGCTGGAATTGGCCTCAAAAGTATATTCTCTATTGTAATTTAATGAATCGCGGGATCCAAGCACAGCTCTATTCTCACTTGAACCTGTATGGCTTTGAAAAGATGAGATGTCTTTCAAAACAATGTTATTGGCACTCATGTTTAATGAGATAGTTTGTCCCATGCTTGTAATTCAGACTCCTATGATACAAAAATGTCAGTTTTATCAAAATGACCACTGTTTTCTTGTAAATATGCTTTAATGTAAGGTGTTATACTACTCTGCTTTGAATAACACCCTACATTACATTTTCCTCGTTGACAATTTTCTTACAGTTATTCCTCTAACACAAACTTGGGGTGTTTTTTTACTTATGAACAAAGTTAGTGCGGGTGGTGTGTATTACAGGGAGGCGTTTATTTTGGAATCTCACTCCTAAGTTTGCATGTAAGGTTCCACATTTCAAAGCAGCGCAAATCGACTCTATTACGACTCTTTCTCTTGTGAAGAATCAGGGAGGCGGTTTTTTTTTTCAATTGAGTGTATTTGACGATATTTTATATCGATAAAAAGCTTTCAATAAAACAGCATAACAGCATGAAATTACAGTAAAATCTGTAGAAAAGCTAGCGCAGATATATATTGAGTGCCTCTTCCAAAACGTGAGTTCATCGTTTTTTGCGCTTTCATTAACTGCTTACTGATTCCTTTACTTTGCTGTGACCTACTTTAAAAGTCTGAATAAAGAATACACGACGTATGCTCACCGAATGGAACGATTTAGAATATAATGCATCATACTAGCAAGGAAAATTATACAATGTTAGTCTGCTCACAGCGAGAAATCTTAAAAGAAATATGACTATGTGTATATAGTACAAACAAACAGTAAATAAATTGTATTTTGCTAAAATTCTGACTTGAAGAACCTCAGTCACAAATCTTTCCTGAAGAAAAACACTTTCAAGTGTTGAGGGAATTGCTGATTTTCGAAGAATTGCAAATTTTATAGAGCCAGTAATAAAAATATGCCAACAAATGAACAAAGCAACAACGTCATCAGAATATACTTACTTAATACAAACTTGTGGCAGAATGAAATCTTTCAACTTGTTTGATAGCACGTATGAAATTAGCCAGCTATTTTTAACAGTAATTTACAATAAGATTTTGCGTATAGTAGAAAAACTATTGTGTATAGTAGAAAACTATAGTTATCTGGGAAAACTATAGTGTTTACGTAGCAGACAACTATAGTTAATGAGAAAAATGCAGCGTTTAGGAGACAACTACAGTTTATATGAGGAATAACTATTGTGTACAGGAGAAAACTATAGTTTATCTGGAAAACAATACCGTTTAGGAGACAATTATAGTTTTTATAAAAACTATGGTGTTTTGGAGACAAGTATTTTTATATGTGTATAGGAGACAAATATAGTTCATCTGAAACAAACGGTGAGAAAACTTTAGTGTTTATATGAAAAACTACACTATGAAAGAATGTTTTATGCAGTGCAGAGTTTGAAATTAAATGTAGACATGATCTTCGCACTTTGCTGGACAATTTAAGCAACTGTCTCATGAACCTGAAAAATTCAGGTGACTCAACGGGATTCGAACCCATGACCTCTGCGGTGCCGGTGCAGTGCTCTCGTGAACACATCTGACCAACTGAGCTATGACCGGCTCTCCACTGTGTGACGTCATAGCTCAGTTGGTCAGAGCACTGCAACGGCACCGCAGAGGTCATGATTTCGAATCCCGTTGAGTCACCTGAATTTTTCAGGTTCATGAAACAATTGCTTAAATTGTCCAGCAAAGTGCGAAGATCATATCTACATTTAAAAACTACACTGTTAAGTTTTTACAAGATGGCTGTCGTGTTTAGAAGAAAACTCTAGTTTTCAAACAGTATTAATATAGTTTATTCACAAAATTAAAGTTTTTGAAAAATACTGTGGACATTTTTTGCATTTGCAAGAAAGCTATAGTTATTGTGATAAAGCTATCATGTTTAGAAAAAAGCGAGAGATATCAGAGATATTAATACAGTTTGTTTGGAAAGACATATAGCTAATATAAAAAATACGGTTACATCGTTTGCATTAAGGTGTACTCAAATGTTCTCATTTTGTTAAAAGTATGTTTTAAACACCATTGCCACAGTTTGTTCACTCAAAACAACATGTTCTAACAACACTATAGTATAAAGATTTTTTAATATGTATCTTAAAGGCGTTATATCACGGGAATACATTATATTTGGATAGGAATATTGCAAGAAATATGCTAATAGTATGGCTTATCGTATATTTACATGATTTGACGTGATTTTTCTTTTTCTTTATCATTTTTTTCTTTACCGTCTACATTATCATGATAATCAAATTTATTTTCAGATCATTTTATACACATGCAATTTAGATTTAATTTTATAAGCAGTGTATCGTTGGGTAGCTTACACATAGAATTACCCATTGCAAGAATTGATTAATTAATAAAATGGCTGGAAAAACACTATGTCATATAGAAATTTATTTATTTTTAAATAAAAAGAAAAAAGAAAAAACAAATACTAATTGAAGATTCAATACTAATTGTACCTATGAAATAGTGGATAATAATAGATGTATTTTATTCTCACCTTTCTTATTTAATAATCCATTCAAGATAATAAATCAGATGATTTTGATAATTCTGTAAGATGTTATGATGTTAATACAATAAAAAATAATTTTTTTTCTTTGAAAAACATATTTATATTCTTGAATCAAATCATTGTGATATATGTTTTAAAATTGAAAAATTAATTGAATATATTGAACAAAATATTGAAAATTATGCTGGAGTAAGTTTAATTTACTAAAACTGAAACAAAGTATAAGAAAGGTAAAACAATGTGATGGAATTAACTTGTAAAATGTAAGATGTCTAAAAAAAACTTCAATGACCAATTTATGTTGGATTCACCTGGAGAAAAACTTCATTTAAGAATTATAACTTAAAATATTAAATGGATACTTCCAGCTTTAACCGGTGGAATTGTTAATAAATAACTTAAATAATAAAGCTTCTAGAACATTTCTTTTTCTTTTTTTACACTAAATCCTTTTTTTACTAAAATTAAGACTCTATTACAATTTGAATGATGAATTGTATGGTCTTTTTTGCACTAAATATTGTTTCTAATTAATTGCTTGGTACATAGGAATATGTGATTAATAAATCACTTGGTTTGCTTTTCTTACATTTTACAATAATTAAAAATATAATATCATTTAAGAATTTGTTACAAAATTCACATGACAATATGTGTCGAGCTTAATCAACATATTCTTTATTTTCTATAAGAAATCAATTAATTACTTCTTTAATTACATTAGATAAATTTGTTTTATTAGTTATATCGTAAAATTCTTTATATGATACATAAGTTAATAGATCACTGACAAATAAAAAGTCAAATCTATATTCATCATCACACACTAAAGCTAAAACATCTTTTTTACAGCATGAGAATCATGCAAATAAATTTCAAAATAATCAGTTAAAATAATACCTCTATGCCTTTTATTGAAATTAAAAACACTATATATACAACAAAACATATCATCGAATAATTAAAATTTTGCATATACATTGTTCAACACAATATCTAGATATTGAATATAAAAATTAATTATTATGATAATAAAAACAACGAATGATTCCTATTGAACCATTGAAAATTTCTATGAAATCATATCTTTCGTAAATTTTTCCTTTCCTAGAAAAATAAAAAATGCAATTGGTATATACCTTCTTTGGTATATAATCCTTAAAATTTTAATGTACTTGTATTTTTTCTTCGCAATTGAAATAAATAACTAAAAACAAAGTGCAAGCAACATAAAATGGGATGTCCATGATATTCCATTAAAAAAATTCCAAATGTTGTAATGGAATCCATAACAAAGCTAAAAATAATAAACCGAAATTTAATAAAACACATAAAAAACATATATGTTACGATATAAGTAAATTTCTAAAGGAAATTTGAAGACTTAATTAAAGGAACAAAAAACAATTATATAAAATTAATATAATATAATAAAATTTAATATAAAACTAAACTGTATCGAGCTCTGCCTCTCCACTGAATTCTCCTTCCAAAATTCGTATTACCGACAAATCTCAGGAACACCAATGGGTTCTCCTTTATCCACCTTCCTTGCAGAAGCTGTTATTCAACACCTTGAAAAGCAGTCAGTCACTAACAACACACACATCAGACTATGGAGAAGATTTGTTGACGACATCTTTGCTATCGTCAAGAAAGACAAAACAGAACACATTCTACACACAATAAACAACACCACACAGAACATAACCTTCACCATGGACAAAGAACAGAACAAACAACTTACCTTCCTAGATATTTTACTTACCAGATCACATGACGGCACATTAAACACACAAGTATTCCGCAAAAATACACACACAGACCAAATACTCAACTTTAATAGCAATCACCCAACACAACACAAAATTAGTTGCATACGAACTCTCTTTAACAGGATTAAAACACACTGCAATACAGAAGAAGCCAAGAAGAATGAACGCAACTACTTATACTCCACATTCATAAACAGCAATTACCCACGAAACTTTATCAACAAAGTATTAAACAAAATACACAACAAACCACAAGCTGAAAACCCTAACGAAGATACAGACAAAAAAAACACTTGAGAAAAACGACGATTTTTTTGAAAGCAAACATGTTTCGACATTATCAGAATGCCATCTTCAGTGCAGAATGGTTAGTGTTCAGTAATATGATACGTAATATGATATGAATAAATTAATTACAATGAATAGGATTATGATTTAGTTACAAAATTATAAAATATTTAACAAAAAAGGAAAAGAAAAATAAGTATTAAGAACTTATAACAAAAAATATTATTATAAAGTAAATATAATGTTGTAGTGGTGAACTTGGATATTTAAATTGGGATTAGTTTTATTAATGTGTAGAGCTTCCTTGATTTTGAGTGAGAAAGTGGATTGATCAGTGTCGATGATTTTAAAACAGGAAGGTGAGAATTTGTTTTTACATGAAGGAGAGGCTTGAAGATGTTTGTAGATAGTGGAGTTTTTGTCTGTGTGAGTATGTTCCTTTATCCTGGTAGATAATTGGCGAGAAGTTTCACCAATATAGCGGGAATTACATCCCGCACATGAAAATTGATAAACTACCATAGATTTGGAAGGTTCGGGAAGTGGGTCTTTAAACGAAAATAAAGATTTTATTTTAAAAGGTGTGAAAATAAGTTTAACGTCAATGTCAGTGCAGTAGCGTTTAATGATTTGTGTGAGTTTGCGTTGTGTGTGTCGTGAGTAATCACCTATGTAAGTTGTTTGAAATAACGTTTATTGTCAGGTTGTTGTATATCGTTAGTGTTAGTTGTGGAGTTAGATGAGTCAGTGCTTTTCTTGTTGTCCAAATAGTGCTGTATAGTGTTGTTGATGAAATGAAAAGGAAAAGAATTACGTTGGAGAGTGAATATTAGTTTCTTTAAATCACGTTGAAAGCCGATGTCTGTGTTGTTAAGTTTCCGTGCTCTGTCAGTCAGTGTTCGTATCAGTCCAATTTTGTAATTTAATGGTGTGAAACTAAAAAAGTTAGTCAGTAGTCCTGTATATGTTGGTTTGTGGTACGTAGAGGTCATACAGTTTTCATGTGATTTAGTTAGTAGGATGTCAAGAAAGGGTAACTGATTGTCTTGTTCGGTTTCGTATGTAAAGTTTATGCTTTGATGTTGTTTGTTGATGTATTCGTAAAAGAGTAATGCTTCGTCTTTGTTATGAAAAATACAAAAAATGTCGTCAACGTATCTGCGGTAAAATAAAGGTTTGTTGTTGCTGTAGTTATTTAACCAGTTTCGTTCGTGAAAACCCATGAAAATGTTGGCTAGAATGGGTGCCAAGGGTGAGCCCATACTTACCCCGTCAATTTGGTCGTAGTACTTACCGTTAAATAAAAAATGAGTCTCGGCCGTAGTGATGTTAAACAATAGTTTTAGTTCTGTTCTGTTCATTTTGAATGTAGGGTTGTTGGTAAAAATTAAATCAATAGCAATGTCTATGGTTTCGGTCAGTGGTATGTTGGTAAAAAGGCTTTCAACGTCAAAAGAAATAAAGAATTTGTCATGTGGAGCGTTAGTGTTAAAAGATAAAAACTCATCGACAAAACTAAAAGAATCTTTAGCAGAATGGTCATTAGGTATTAGGGGTTGGAGTAAAGAGCTGAAGTATTTGGCTAATTTGTAGTTATACGAATTGATTGAAGAATTTATAGGTCTGATAGGAGGTATGTCATTGATATTGTTATACAGACAAACCAGTAAAAATAGTGACATTACCATACATAAACGGTACATCAGAAATGACATCAAGACTACTCCGACCATTCAAAATGAACATCGCACATAAACCAACACACAAACTCAAATCATACTTCACTAAACATAAAGACCGAGCAACGACATATGACACAACCAACGTGATCTACATGATACCATGTAAAGATTGCCCCAAACAGTACATAGGACAAACATCGAAGAAAATTGAAACAAGACTCACTGAACACAAGAAACCATCAAACGATGCAAACCAAAATCACTACTAGCAGAACATACATACGATACCAACCACACATTTGACTGAACAAAAACACAACTTCTTGGACGCGCACAGACAAAACATGCACGAGAATTCAATGAGGCATGGTACAGCAAAGACAAAAACACAATAAACAAACATATTGACATCCCATCATCTATTCACAAATAAAGACAAAACCAAAACAACAAACTAATAACACAACGACTAAAATTAAACACTCGAATTTTATTAACGCAATCCATACACCCGAAACCATGACAACGCATCTTATCCCATCCAATAATATCAACTCAACTACTAACCAATCAATCAGACGCTCCAAACGCCTACAAAATCTTTGTAAATAAATATATTCTTACATTCTGACGAAGGCTCGAAGCACCGAGTTGAAAGCTTAATAAAAAAAATTCAAAATAAAAAATCCAGAGAATCCTTAATCTTATGATATATATATATATATATATATATATATATATATATATATTTTATAATCCGTATAAAACAGTGATGCAAGAGCACGTGAAGCAATCATAGAATGATTTTGTGATATTTAATTTTCTTAACCACTACACATATATATATATATATATATATATATAGGAAGTTTTGTTTATTTGAATCTCCGTAAGTACAGTGCTCGATGCTTAAGAGCAGAGCGTAAATATTGATGAGAAGAAGAAAATACACAAAACTACAATTTCATCCCGACAAGCCTGTTTCGTGATTTCTCACTCTTCAGGGGATAATATTAAATGAATACAAAAGCATGTGCTAGATTATATATATACAAGAGGAAGTTAGGGTAAAAATTAAGATAGAATTACATAACATATTGAGTGTACGATTACAAATTGGATAAAAGTGCCTTGTGTCTATGGCGACAAGAGGAGATAAGCTTGTTACGTTTGTTGAGTGATGATAGTTGTGGTTGGTAGGTGATGAAGAATTTTTTTTCAGGCATAGGTTGCATCTTTTGTTGGCGCTGTTGTACGGTTTGCTGTGAGTAATGATGTTCCATGAGATATTGTGAGCGATGTTGTTGTCTTTTAGTGTCCATATGTGTTTGCTGAGTTCGGTGGAGTTTCTTAGTTTTTTGTGGCGAAAGAGGCAGTGCGGTTTCTGTGTCGAGTCTTAAATTTGTTTTCTGTAAGTCCGATTTAGGTCTCAGTTGTGTTAGTGTCCAAACGTTTAACAGCTGCTTGGTAGATGACACATGATTGTAGGCAGTTTCCGTTAAGTAGGCAGTTTTGTTTTTGTCGGCAGTTGCATTTTTTAGTTTGTGTATTTTTGTTATTGATGGTGTCATTAGTATTGTCAGGTTCTCTCAATATGCGTTCGTTATGGTTATTAATAATATGTTCCATATTGTTCATGCAGCTGTAACTTAATTTAATTGTGTTGCGGTTAAATAGTTTTCTGAGTTTGTGGTCTATGGGAAAGTGCTTGTCAATTAGTGAAATGAATTTGTAGCCGATGTTTGTGCTGACGTTCTTGCTGTATGGTGGGTTGTACCAGAGTATGTTATTTCTAAGTCTGTTTTTCCGTTTCGTAGTAGCGTTTGGGTCATATTTCAGTGTGTAATGATATCCATTTTCGTCAAGTGCTTTTTGGTATGGAGGAATTGCTTGGTCGAATGATGCTCCATCGGATGATAAGGATGAAAGGCGTTTGTTAATGGTATCAGGTATGTTCTTTGTAATGCTTGGAGGATGGTTGCTTTCGTGGTGGATGTATTGCAAAGAGGTGTTGGGCTTAGTGTAAGGTCGATGGAAAGAATTCTTTAGATTGAACGTGATGTCGAGGAAGTTAATGACTTTTTTGTTAGCTTCGATAGTGATACGCAATCCGTTGTTGTTAAATACGCGGCATATCTCTTTTTTAATTTTTTCTGTTTCTTTAGGTGTTGCTTTAGTAATGGCTAGTCCGTCGTCGCGATAGGACTCTATATCTGCCTACAATCATCTGTCATCTACCAAGCAACTGTTAAACGTTTGGACAATAACACAACTGAGACCTACATCGGACTTACAGAAAACGAATTTAAGACTCGACACAGAAACCACACTGCTTCTTTTCGCCACAAAAATCTAAGAAACTCCACCGAACTCAGCAGACACATATGGACACTAAAAGACAACAACATCGCTCACAATATCTGATGGAACATCATTATTCACAGCAAACCGTACAACAGCGCCAACAAAAGATGCAACCTATGCCTGAAAGAAAAATTCTTCATCACCTACCAACCACAACTATCATCACTCATCAAACGTAACGAACTTATCTCCTCTTGTCGCCATAGACACAAGGCACTTTTATCCAATTTGTAATCGTACACTCAATATATTATGTAATTCTATCTTAATTTTTACCCTAACTTCCTCTTGTATATATAATCTAGCACATGCTTTTGTATTCAGTTAATATTATCCCCTGAAGAGTGAAAAATCGCGAAACAGGCTTGTCGGATGAAATGGTAGTTTTTGTGTATTTTCTTCTTCTCATCAATATATATATATATATAATGGGATTTTGTGATAGAAACTATCGCAAACAAAATCGCACGGATAGAGTGCTCAATGCCACGGCAGAGCGATATAATTGAAAATAAAATAAACCACGAATTACTTCATCGAAATTTATTCCCTACAGAACTGTTTCGTATGGCAGTTGTTTAACTTGCCACACTCGTCAGGAGAATAAATATAGCACTATAGCACAACGACGATACATTTATGACGGGAGTAAGTGTTTATTACGATGCGGCATGCGGAAATGAGTTCGTTTCGTTTAATGCAACTGCCGGAAGAAAGAGGAATGCCCACTAAAAGGAGAATGCCAAACCAAAGGGGTAGTCTACCAAGCCACTGTCACCAACACACTAACCAAACACAAAGAAACCTACATCGGTCCAACGGAGAACACTTTTAAAACACGCTACTTGAACCACACCAGCTCATTCCGAAATAAATCAAAACAACACTCCACAGAACTCAGCAAACACATATGGAAACTAAAAGACTCTAACACACCATACACCATCAACTGGAAAATTGTAAAGAAATTACAACCCTACTCAAACAAAACCAAACGCTGTAATTTATGCCTCTCGGAGAAATTCTTCATCATCTTCCACCCAGAACTCAAAGCTCACCTTTATAGGTTTGAGCACTGTGGTGACTCTACAATACAATCCATACAATGTGTAACCGTACGTCCTGTGTCCCAAGTGCAGGAGTCACCATTTTACTATTGTGATAGCCGGGAGGGCACATTGTAATACACTTTGTATATTACGCTCAATGCGCGTGCGTAGTTTGAGCACTGTCCGATTGTGTAGAGAGTCTCATATGGAGACGTTCACCGAGTTCGCGATATGCAAAGCTCACCTTTATAGGTTTGAGCACTGTGGTGACTCCACAATACAATCCATACAATGTGTAACCGTACGTTCTGTGTCCCAAGTGCAAGAGTCACCATTTTAATATGGTGATAGCCGAGAGGGCACATTGTATATACACTTTGTATATATAAATATATATATACATATATATATACTCTTTAGTATCTTTACTGACACTGATACTATTTAGTATATTGAAAATAGCATCATGAGATGTTGAAACATGTTTATTTTAAAAAAAATTTGCGATATTTATTAAATGCACATAATTATTTGTTTGATGGGCTGAAACATCTTTCATATTCTCTTAACAAGTCTAAAACTAGAAATGAAATACTAAATTTTCATGGTGAGTAACATTTAACAAGTAAAAATGACTAAAATGTTTTTATGAAGATGACGACCTATTTGTACCGTACAGATACTGACTAACAAGGTTTTTCACTATCTTTCCTTCTTAATAGCTTGGCATTTATACCAAAAACTTCTCACAGCGTAATTAGCAAATAGTGAATATAGAATCAACATAAGTGAGAAGCAATGTTTTCATGACCTTGACATGTTAAAGCGATGTATATTATGCCAACTGTATACTTGACATTAAGACACTGAGTCATATCTATCAATATCTAACTGAGGATTCAAATAACACACAGAAACACAGAAGTGGAAACTTAGCAAGCACAAGGAAAAGGCAATATTTTCACTACATTCACATCTAATGCACAGCGAAAGGATTTATAGCTATAATTATTGCAACATGGTATAGAAATCACATTGACACTGAGAGTGTTCAATAAAAAAGAAATGTAAAAATAACAATATTAGACAGACATTCCACATTTAAAGATGCCTTCCACAAGAAAAATAATCAGCTGTAGAAGGGTTTTCAAAACCAAGTACGACGAAAAGAATGAAATCGATTGGTTTAAAGATTCACTTGTAGTAATAAGCTTCCTTCAGAATAGGATGGGATATTTTCACATGTTGTTCGTTTTACATTTATTCGCAATCAATTTGCACTCTTTCAATGTATGCTGTTACTCAAAATATGTTTATCCATGAAATATATGTTATTACTGCTTTTCTTAATAGAAAACGTGATTAAGACGTAATCATGGGACAACCGAAGGTCATACTGTAACTGACAAAGAAATTCACGTGTGTCATTTAAAAAATCTTTTTATGGATTGAGAGTCCACGATACTGGAACAAGTCATTTAATAAATTTGTAATATCTCAAGGAGTTAAAATGCCTAAATCATATTTTTGTGTTTGTGTAATTTATGAAGTTAGGCTACTTTAAAAATTCTCTAAAATATTTCATATTTCGAAAGTCCCATTTTGCTGGATTTTTTGGCACTAAAAGTTGAAAAATTGACCATTTTCATTGTTTGACCAACAGTACACAAAAGCTGGTAATTAATGTTATTTTTGACATCACAAAGAAATTCGTCTGTTTCATTGTTTTCAAGTTTGCATGCATGTTTTTAAATTTCCACAAAACAAGACGCCACGCACGGGTGTATTGTGAGTAACATAGGATGACACTTGAGCATGCAGACAGACTAGGTGTTCAGTTGAACATACTTCACTTACCAGACTTGAAGATTGAGCTCAAAGAAGTTTCATTGCTTATGAAAGTTTTTAAAAAGGAATATGGCCAAAATTTTGCATTTATTACACGAAAAACATAGTTATAAGAAATCTCTTTAAGTTCAACAATTTACTTTAAGAGGGGTTTTCACACAATGAAAGCCAATGTCGGTTAAAAGAAATAAAATTATTCATCATCATGAAATATTAAGAAATTTTTAAAAAAATTTGTCTCAAATAATACATAAGTAAAAAGTACATTTTTAACTTGCTGCCCCCTCGGATGCACCGGCTTTTAAATTGCATTCAAGCAACTAATACGTCCGCTTTTTATTTTCAATATTTAATAATGTATGATAATGGTTTTCCATTTTGGTCTATGAAATCAAAAACGTTTTTATAATAAACGTGTTTCAACATCTCATAATGCCATCTTAAGTATAATGAAGAGCATTTTGTATGTGACAGGGACGGATCCAGGTCCTGAGCTGACCGATGCATTGCAAGGGCAGAAGGCGTGAGTGGTTAAGTGGACTGGGACCTAAAGCAAAAAACATGGCGGCTAATGGACTTATTTCCGCTGAAATGATCGCTTTGCAGAAAAATTATACTCTCGACCTCCCCCTGATGTCTATAGCTAATTATACAGCATTTTAAACAAACAAACAGGATATCTTTCTTTGGCATTTCTCTTAAAATGCAAACACTTCAACCATTCAATTGTTGATTATCGTAATGTCCACAAAGTCGCTTTCACAGGTGAAATATTTGTTTTGTTTGTTATTGAAAAGCAAATGAACTTAAAGCCTGAGCGATAAAGTCCGACTTTTTTTTTCCTATTTATGTTTTTAAATATCAACATACTTTTCCACTTATTTGTTAATGTGTGAAACCTTAAATCTGTTTGCAAAATAGTTTCCCTAACGCGAAAAAGATTCTGCCCTTTCTACTTAGTGGGCAGATGCCATGAGGAAACGATCACCCCAAAGAGTACACATAATGTATAGCAGAGTTTGTTCTGATCAATTTGCTGACAACATGAAGAGATGATCGGATAGCAAAATGTTTCTGGAATATGCTGCAGTACCAGTATCAACAATATTTCATAGATCACTATCGGAAGACAATTGGAAGATGCTATTGACCTAGCTATTGGAAGATACTATTAAGTCTAACTGCAAAATTATAAGGCTGAACGCAAACAAAGGTAAATAATTTACAGGCTTCCCTGTCCAACAGTTATTTAAACTTGGACTAATTCTATGGATGGAGGTAATGGATTTAGTAAAGATGCTTTGAATACTTTGAAAGTAAAGGTCAAGTACCAAATAATGATGTCAAAGATGAAATGTCATGTTAAAAGGTCATAAAGTTTGTGCTTGTGTCAAAATTGATACTGAGATTGATGATGACTTGCTACAACTTTACAATCCAGTGTGTTTTTTACAACTAAATTGTAAAATCATGTCACATCTCCTTATTAAATTCTTTTAGTAGAAAGCTGTTTGAATGTTACTTATATGTAATGCATGCCATATTGGAATCAGTAATGAAAACTTCAATGCTGTATATTTCTTCTTAATTTCAGTTTTTGCTGAAAAAATATTTTGAGCTCATTTACCTAATAAAGTAGAGAATGGCTTTTTGCCATTTGCTTTACCAGGGAAATGTTCCGTTTTTCCAAGTTTTTCTTTATTTTTTGCTTCTTAATTCATTTCATAATTTGAATGAAATACAGGTAAGTGCAGTTTAATAACTCTATAATTACTGAAAAGCTGTTATGCTTCTAGCATTAAAGAACACAAAATGCGTTTAATTCATTTGGTTTTATTACCTTATTTTTACATGTATACATTCACTTCATCATTCTTGTATAAACAAAACCAGATGTTGCATACTTGGAGGACAAAATCCCATAGCAACTGGTATTAAATATGGGTATAAAATTTATTATTAAGGCGAAAGCGTTATTAGTCAATTAAATTTTGAACTCACATGGCTAATAGGAAACACATAAAAAAGAGAACAAGAAGAGAAGTATTAAATACACAATTGTGTATTTATTTATTCAAGTATTATAAACACTATTGTAATTTAAGTGTTGTAATTATTTGCATTTTTGTCAATTGACAATCATGACAACGAAATTATATGTGCTACAACTTGACAAGTATTTGATGCAGTTCGTGTTCAGAAGAATACAAAAATCTTAAAGGGGTAGTCTGACCTTAACACAACTTTCGCTCATATGAAAGTGTATATTGTTCTTACCTCTCTCACGAAATCCTAGGTTTCCAATTCAAATTTAACTCGAGAAATAATGCCTTAAATGTGTGTATTTTTGCCTCTTGTTCGATCGCCATTGTGTACATGCAAGCGAAGCCGCAGTCCAGCAGCGGTTTTTCGTCGTGACGTCACTGCGCGGTGATCGTTGTCAACATAAGACAAAATATACGAGCAAAAGTAGAAATTACGCATAAGCATATTCATCGTTGCATTTTATTTTCTAAGTTTTTAAATTATTTTGCGCAATGGATACGGATTACTCAAATGATTCCTCTAGTAATTATTCTGGAAGCAGTGTTTCAAACTACGAAGAAATGATTAACGATCAAAACATGATTCAACCATATGCTTATGAGCCGATTGAAACAGACTCTAGCGACGAGCCTATGGACGACTCTGACGAAGTTCAGCTGTTGTAACAATGAATGAAGACTCAGCACAATTTGAGGGAATTGATACTCCGGACTGTATTACAGATAATCCTGTTTTTCGAAATCTTTGTTTAAATTATTGGGTATTACGACTGGCATGGAGTGAGTACAAACAACACTATGGTTCAAGAGCTGAAGAAGGACCTGAACACAAAGACAAAGACATAAGGCTTACAGGCAACTGGTTCGATGGTGTTGGAATGTATTGGGCAAGAAATCCACTACCATCTTTGCTGTTAGCTACATCGAGCACATTTCAACCACCAGGTCTAGAAGAGGACTTTGTCTTTGAGGGTTTTAAATTGCTGATGAATAATGGTAATGTAAACTATTATAGCCATATTTATAAGTATCGTTAATGATGAATTATTGATAAATAAAAATATAAATTGGATTTAGTAAATGAACAATAAATACAAATTATAATGGCCAAACAAAATTCTTTATTTGTGCTATGCAAGGATTTTGGTGTACATAATTAAAAGTGCCTTTGCTAATGATGCATAGCAAAACAAAATTTTGCTACTTTACTATTAGAGATTCTCTTATTATTAATTATAAATATTGGTATATACATAAGTATTTTTGGGGACTGTTTACCCATTCTTGATTGTGTGCTTGTAAAACACTTTCTTTGTTTGGCTTTTCTATAGATGCAATATTTCTTGAATGTTTGCTGGTAAAGAAATCTTGTTATGCATTTTACATTAAAACAGCAGACATCTTCCATCATACCTTGCACAAAAGAATATGACTTACTCACCATTGGCTACCCAATTTTCTCGCCCTTTTGGAACACGATATTATATCACTTTTCCCTTGCTGCTCCACATTGAACTTGTGCTTGTTTTCTGCCAGTGTTTACATTGTGGTCTATCACCAACTTGGTTCTTGCAAGCATACCTTTATACGAAAAGCACTTTTAATAAAGTATTTTCCTCCTTCCTCTTTGCTTATCATGTTCCCAAAGGGCGAAAAATTGGGTAGCCAAGCCAATTATGGTGAGTAAGTCATATTCTTTGTGCAAGGTATGATGGAAGATGTCTGCTGTTTTAATGTAAAATGTACATAACAAGATTTCTTTACCAGCAAACATTCCAAGAAATATTGCATCTATAGAAAAGCCAAACAAAGAAATGTTTTAACAAATCAAGAATAAACAGTCCCCAAAATAGTTATGTATATATCAATATTTATAATTAATAATAAGACTCTCTAATAGTAAAGTATTTTTGTTTTGCTATGCAAATTCTTTTAATTATGTACACCAAAATCCTTGCATATTTGGCGATTTACTAAATCCAATTTATATTTTATTTATGTAATTCATCATTAACGATACTTATAAATATGGCTATAATAGTTTACATTACCATTATTCATCAGCGAATTTAAAACCCTCAAAGACAAAGTCCTCTTCTAGACCTGGTGGTTGAACTAACAGCAAACTGAATACATATCGAACCATTGCCTGTAAGCCACATGTCTTTTTGCAGCTAACCATAGTCCTCACTCCATGCCAGTCGTAATACCAATAATTTAAACAGATTTCGAAAACAGGATTATCTGTAATACAGTCCGAGTATTCCAGTCTTCATTGTTACAACAGCTGAGTTCTAGGAATTCCATATGGTTGAATCATGTTTTGATCGTTAATCATTTCTTCGTGTTTAAACAAAACCAGATAATTACTTGAGGAATCGTTAGTAATGGTATTAAATTGCGTAAAAATTTAAAACAGAAAATAAAATGCAACGATGAATCAGTATATTTTGTCTTATGTTGACAACGATTATTTATTCAGATGTAATTTAAGGCATATTTCGAGTTAAATTGAATTGAAATCATTAAGAACTATCAAGTGATTTGAGCAGTGTTTCAGACTACTTAAGGTTGTCATAACATGTTTACAATATTTTTTTTCATTATAAATTTACGAAACGCGAGATGCATGTACAAAAACAAATCCTGCAATTGTTGCGAAAAGGCCATCCCATGAAAGAAAGCAAAAAACTAATGACAATAAATTAGCTAACATTTCACTAGTGATCCGTTGAGATAAAATATGATATATTTTGTTTCATGCAGACTAGAAACTTTGATCAAGCAAATCATTAAAGGACAGTTACAATGCGCACATCTGCATTCATATGTGGCCAACAAATAGTTCGTTCGTTAAGAAAGGCGTCCGTCATAGAAGCCGACAACTGGCAACCACAGTAGACTCGCTTTTAGGAAATTTATGTTTTTACAGTGATTTTCATCATAAAATTGCTTGCCAAATATGCCAAAAACACATATACTTTTTCCTCACTCTTTCTCAAGGGGGGAGAGAGAAATTGTGAGATTTTCAGACAAGTAGTCAATTTCGGTAAATCTCAGCGGCACCAGTTATTATAGAACTCAATTGTTCGTAATCGTAATACCGCAAAATCTCAAGATTTGTCTTGTAACCTAGAAACTGCCTTTTCTCGCACATTTAAATGCACATTCGCGTGATTTCTCCACGTATTCCGCCCATTCTTAGAGGGCGGAACATACAATACAGTTCTATATATGAAGTTTTGATATCTGGTTGGCTAAGGGACATCGGTGGACCTTAAACATTGTTTAAGGTTTTTATCCATTAAGGTGACTCAAAGAGAACTTTTTTCGTCAAAAAATACGGCAATATCAAAGTGATGTATTTTGCATCCTTACCCTCAATGGCGGCGATCATACAGGCTTTAAAGATGGCGGCCGAGTTAGCCATTTGTACATGTTCAAGTCGATTTTTAGAATATTGAAAAGCGAACTTTGTTTTGGCAAGTGAAAACATGCCTTATAACTTGAATACAACACTGACACCCCCCGTTTTTTTCATTAAAAGGATGTAAAATACACTTGTATATCCTCATAATATTATTTGAATCTTTGAAAATGAAGCTGTCGTGCAAAAAACGCTGTTTTTTGGTAATTTTTGTGTTTCAGAGCAAAATTAGCTCACCCCAGTCCTTTTTGAAAGTTCAGAGCGTAAACAAAAAGAAAAACACTTTGCAAAATATTTCAAAAAGTTAGCAAAAAAATATTTGAGTTCGTTTTAAAAAAACTGTTATGCCATATTATTGTGTTATCATTAATTGCGCCATTAGAGAGACAAAATTGAAAAAGGGTGGTCAATACCCACTTAAAACAAACACAAAAAGACACAAAAGCACTAAAGAAACTCTATATTCATAACTTTTGAAACACTTAAGCAAAAATTGTAATGTAATACAAGTATGAAAAAGATTATTAGTCTAATATTATAAAATCATCGTATATTTTCACAAATATGACCAAACATTTTAAACACACATCCTAAAATATAATATATTACATAGACATTAATCATCATCTGTATTACAAGAAAAAACTAATTTTACAATCAATATGATATACTATAAAATTTTGATACATGATATAGCTTTGCTTGCTTTATAATCATTTTAGAACCCTGGTTGAAACCACTGAGGATGAAGGTTGCTTTTTGGCATTTATGTAGAGCAGGTTATATTAGCAATACCTTGCATGTTGTGCACTTGGTTACTTATTTATAAGCATGAGCATTTTATAAAATGCTCAATTCACAAATATGGATGCACGTTAAATCTTCCACCAGTTCTTAAGAAGTGCGAGAAGTAAATGACAAGAACCAACAGGATCCCAAAGTTAAAAATTTCAAATCATCACTTTCACACATTACAAAAAGTGCATATGAAATTCTTACAAAGCAAGTCTAACTTTAAAAGCAATGAAATTCTTATGAAACATGTTATATTAAGTGCATTGTGTGTATTTTGCACAGCATTCAAAGATACAGACTACCTATTATCAGTTTTATCTTAAGTTTTTGGTCTTTCGACGACAAATGAGAAATTCATATTTTGATGCAAGTTCTCACTATGTTTTATATTAATACAGCGTTACGTATACAAAACATGTCTTGGAACGTCCACAAGGAATCTTAACACATTAATAACTAAATTTTGCTAACGGTTTTGAAAAAAATAAAACATTTAGGCTAGCATTATATTTCCACGTCAGCAGTTTTTATAAAACAATCCGTCACGCAAATAAAACAGTCCACGCGAGATACACGCGAAGAGGCAAATCAGCTTTTAAGTGGCTTCAGACAAGTCTAGACATGTGTATATTAAGTTAGCCTTCCAGTTGTATTAGAGTTCATTGGGCTTCACATTACTCTAGGCCATTGAGTTCTATAATAACTGGAGCGGTTATCTCAAGCGCTGCTTTAATTAGCGGCTGACGACAAAAAAATGGAGGATTTGTTCCATTACCGCTGAGATTTACCGAAATTGACTGCTTTTCTGAAAATCTCACAATTTCTCTCTCCCCCCTTGAGAAAGAGTGAGGAAAAGGTATATGTGTTTTTCGCATATTTGGCAAGCAATTTTATGATGAAAATCACTGTAAGAACATAAATTTCCTGAAAGCGATACCGTAAATAGCATGGCGAGACGCACAGAAGTTCTTTGCGTGCCTTTGATTATAGTATTCATATATCTGAGTGTTAGTGTCTATAAAATGAATCATATGACACCAGATGGAATAAGTGTTACATTTTTCGAAAGGGATGTAGCTATGAAGGGTGAAACCTTTATATTATCAGTGATTTGCGTACAGAAAAATGACAAAAATGGCTGCTGTCGCTTTGCAACGTCAAGGAGACCGTTTATTGTCCTGATGTTACTCATGTGTGGTGACATTGAATAATGCCCTGGTCCTGATCAAAGTAAGCTTGACATGTTTACTACTAGACGTGGTCTTAAGATATTTCATCAAAATGTTAGGGGTTTATTTCCGAGCTTTCTCAATGTGCACGAGTTGCTGAATCGGAATAAACGCATGGATGTCTTATCTCTAACAGAAACTCATATAATAAAGGAAGAATATAACGATAATTATGCATTATTTGCAATAGATGGATATACGTTTATTAAACAAAATAGGAAGAAAGGTCAGGGTGGTGGTGTAGCTGTTTACTTGAAAGATAATTTAAGATGGAAAAGGAGGCAGGACTTGGAAAGTGAGGAAATTGAGAATATTTGGATTGAAGTTTTAATGCCGAAGTCAAAAGGTTTCTTGCTTGGTATATTCTATAGATCACCAGAGACCTCGAAATATCTATCGGCTGATTTTAATATTGTCTTCAAAGATATGCTACAAAAATGTTTAAATGAAAACAAAGAGACTATTATGTTTGGGGACTTTAATGTCAATTCATGAATAATGATCATGATAAAGATATCAAGAGTGTTTTTCGACTTTATGATACAAGCAGATTGTTAGGCCACTCGTATAACAAATAATTCAGCAACTCTCATTGACCTGATTGCCACAAATTAACCAACGTTTTTATCTGACTGTGATGTTTTTCCGACTTGTATAAGCGATCACGACATGGTTGTATGCGTAAAAAAGATGAACAATTCAAAATTTACACCAAAAATTATTACGTGTCGCAATTATTCGACATATAACTCAAATAACATGAATAAAGAATTTAATGAAAGTATTTGGGAGCCTTTATATAATGCTGATGATGTTAAAGTAGCTGTGGCTTATTTTAATCAAACAGTAAAATCGATATTTGACAAACATGCACCGCATAGTGTTAAAAAAGTTCGAGGAAAACCTTGCCCATGGCTTCATAATGATCTTAGAAAATGCATGACTAATCGAGACCGAATATTAAAAAAGGCACGAAAGTCCAACACGGTTGAAGATTGGAATATCTACAAAAAGTTACGGAACACATGTAATAACAAATTAAAATCAGCCAAAAGTCCATTCCAAAGAAAGATTTTGGATGAAAACTCATTAAACCCCATTAAATTCTGGCAAGTAATTAAGACGATTCTTCCTTTTCGGAAAACCGTAACATCAATTGATGAAAATATACCAGATAAAGGAACTTTAGCAAGTCAAGCGGAGAATTTCAGCAAATACTTTTCTACAGCTGTAAATAAATTAAAGCACGACACAATAAAACTGGGGAATTTTGTTTGGAAATTTCCAAAAACAAGACATTCACGTTCGTCCAACGTTTTTAAAATACAAAGTGTCTCGAATGCTTTTGTCCTCAAAGAACTTAGAAAAATGAAAAGGAATAAGGCATGTAGTGTTGATGATTTACCTCCTGGATTGTTGAGGGATTCTTGTGAGCATATTTGTCAACCACTGGCATATATAATAAACTTCGCCATACAGACAAACAAAATACCCAGAGTTTGGAAAACTGCGAAAGTGGTTCCAATCCATAAAAAGGGTTCTAAGGACAACCCAATGAATTACAGACCAATTTCTATTCTACCTGTACTATCTAAAGTACTTGAGAGGGCTATACATCAGCAGTTAATAAAATACCTCCAATAGAATAGATTATTGACAGATCATCAATTTGGATTTAGATCAAATAGATCAACTAATGTGGCTGCAACTATATTTGTTGACAATATCAGAAGAGAGTTTGACCGTGGAATTTGGTTGGCGCTGTGTTCATTGATCTAAGTAAAGCATTCGATACAATAAGCCATAGCTCTTTACTGAGTAAACTGCCAGAATATAGAATAGTGGAAAATGAGTTAGAACTGTTTACTGATTATTTATTTGAAAGGCAACAAGTTGTTCACTTAGGTACAAGACAATCAAATATTCAACCAGTTTACAATGGTGTTCCTCAAGGGTCTATATTGGGTCTATATTGGGTCCACTTCTTTTTATCATCTTTTATAACGACTTTCCTGATTGCATCAGCGAAAGTCAGTTTTTGATGTATGCTGATGACTCAGTAATTTGTTCTGCTGGTAAAAATGTTGAAGAGATTGAAAAAACGTTAACAAATGATTTAAAGTTTATTGCTGATTATGTTGATGAGAATGAACTGATCATTAATCTGAAAAAGAGTAAGACCGAGGCTATGTTATTTGGAACAGCAAAAAAGATCTCACTCCAAAATCGTCAGATGCAAATCAACTATCGTGATACACCAATAAACAACACTGAAACATATAGTTCGGGAAAGTTGATACCCTCTTCTTTAAAGAGCATACAAAAACGAGATTGTAAAACAGTGAGGCAATGCCTGGACAAAAAACATGGGCCAATTTCCATGATTACTTTGAAATAAATAACAAAAATTGTCATACAAGAAACATGGGATCTCTTATAAGTATTCCAAAAGTCAAATTAGATTTTGCTAGACAATCTTTTTACTTTCATTCCTTTGAAATAAGGAATGAGAAAAACCATAATAAATTTCTCAATCTATTAAATGAATTTTATAAATGATAACTTTCATATTCTTTTTATTTCTTATTCTCTTATTATCTATATTTACTTTTATATGTATGACTTTAATAATATTTTTATATATTTTGTTGTTTATATTCATGTAAGTAGAGGTCACATTTTGATAACAGTGTTCTTGACACAGAAATGTTTTTAACCTCTGTAAAGATTAATAGCAATAATAATAATAATAATTATCTATCTATATTTACTGTGGTTGCCAGTTGTCGGCTTCTACGACGAATACCTTTCTTAACGAACGAACTATTTGTTGGCCACATATGAATGCAGATGTGCGCGTTGTAACTGTCCTTTAATGATTTGCTCGATCAAAGTTTCTAGTCTGCACGAAACAAAATATATCATATTTTATCTCAACGGATCACTAGTGAAATGTTAGCTAATTTATTGTCATTAGTTTTTTGCTTTCTTTCATGTGATGGCCTTTTTCGCAACAATTGCAGGATTTTTTTTTGTACATGCATCTTGCGTTTTTTGTACAAACATCATGCATCAGAGGTGTTGCATAATGAGGTGGTTGAAAAATTTGTAGAAAAACCCAGGAAGCTACCCTTTCTTTATAAATGATGGGTATAGTATGTGTTTTGATATTTGCTCTTTTAATGCATGGTACTTCATTGAGAAAATTAAGCATAACTTTAAAGAATAAAGCCATCCCTGTCTACCTGCCCCAATCTAAACAAGTGTAAACTAACAAGTGGAATGCTAAGAACAATCTCTCTCCCTGCATTTCAGGAAGTGCCGTATACTATGTTATTTTTTGTGCTAATCCAAATTTCTTCTTTGCATTTTCGACGATTTCCACATTAGGAATGCAGCAAGAATTATTACACCCACACAGGCCACAGCAATAAGTGTGGTTTGTCATTATAAGTAATGAATCAGGAAGAAATCCATTTGCCTCAGCATGTCATGGCTGCAACATTTCTTGCAACAACTTATATTTATGCTTCTAAACCATGTCTTCATTGACATATGAACAAAATAACTTGTATAATAAGTGTACAAAACATGCACACAAAATTAGTCATGACACTTTGTCTCGTAAATATTTACCAAATCAATTTAAAAGTATTTTAGCCGATTCCAGATCATTTATTCTCATTCCTTATTGTTCATCTTCTTCTGTGAGATTAGTATATTGTGTCAAATCTCAAGAGTCTATAGTCCCAGAAAAACATATAAAACCGACCAACACGAAGTTTGACCGTGTAAGGGAATGGCACGAGGAAGTTTGTTGTCGTTGTCGCTTCGTCAAAATTTAGTTTTAGCTATAAACAACAGAACGAGCCTTTTTATTGTGAAAAACACCGACGTTTGCGAAGCAGCTACGGCTCCATTTGTCAATAATGATATCAACTAATAGGTAATACTGATTTTGCGAGAACATAGGACTCTTCAGAGTGAAAAATCTTTACTATTTTAAATATTATGTACGATATATTTATACTATTTTATTGTTTGTTTACCTTTCACTTTGAGTACGAAATACATGAAAGTTTTCAAGGTCATATTTTCCTTTTAAATGTACATATGCGTTCAAAAAGGTTCTAAAGTAAAGCCTGTATGCTCGAAAATAGTACTGTAAACTAATTTCTTACACAATAAAAAAATATACCTACTTTCTTTGTTAAAAAGACATCGTAGTCATCACTACGAATTTTTTACGAAACATCGTACTCAGATTGATGACGGCTCCGTGTTGTTGTTGTCACAACAAAGTTTTCGCGCCAGAATGACGTAATTCGTACTCGTAGTCGTACTCGTAGTCTTTGATTGCATATCTATGGTTGCATCGCTCTGGATCCGCCCCTAATATGTGATAAATTTATATAAGAGTAATATGATACAGTGATACAATTTATAGAATTATGAGTAGATTATATGCAAATATTACAATGAAGTAGTGGTTAGAATTATAATGAGTGTATTTACAGGCTGAATATAGTGTTAATACGAAAAGTTTGAACGTTAAGATTAGGGTTAGTTTTGTTGATGTGCAGTGCTTCCTTAATTTTAAGTACGAATGTAGTATGTGCAGTGTCTATGATTTTAAAGCAAAAGGATGAATCGTTACTTTTGCATGAAGGTGATTTTAAAAGGTGTTGATAGATATGTGAGTTTTTGTCAGTTGTGGTGTGTTCTCTGATTCTGGTGGACAAGTGACGGGAAATTTCGCCAACGTATCGAGAATTACATCCAGGATAGGATCTTTGAATGAATAGTAATTTTTGATTTTGGGGGAAGTGAAAACTAGTCCGATGTCAGTGCAGAAGCGTTTGACAATGTTTGTAAGTCTGCGTTGTGTGTGTCCTGAATGATGTCCGATGTATGGTAGTTTAAAGTAAAGAACGTTTATGGACTGTTCGTTGTTGTTGGTCGTGGTTGTTATGTCTGATGTTTTAGTGTTTGCTTTGCAGTTAGCATAAGTTTTGTCATGGAGATATCGTTTGACAGTTTTGTTGATGAAATGCAGTGGGAAAGAGTTGCTTATTAAAATAGATGTTATGCACTTTAGGCCTTGTTGAAAGCCTTTGTTGGTGTTGTTAATTTTGTATGTTCTGTCAAGTGTGCGTATTAATCAAGTCTTGTAAGAAAGTGGTGTGAAACAGAAGTAGTTTGTCAAAACTCCTGTGTAGGTTAGTTTATATGATACGTCGACGATGTATAGGTGTCATGTGATTTTGTTAATAAAATGTCTAGAAAAGGTAGTTGGTTTTGTTTTTCAGTTACGAAAAACTATTTAATGTTTGCGTGTTGTTAGTTGATGTAACTAAAAAAGTTCATAGCCTCAGTCTCGTTTGTGAAAGCACAAAAAATATCGTCAACGTATTTGCGGTAGAATAATGGTTTTTGTCGTTGTTGTTAGTAATCCAGTTTAGTTCATGTGAATAAAAATAGTATACTATTGCAAGTATGGGTGCTAGGGGGGGGGGACTCATTGCAACACCTTCAGTCTGGTCGTAGAATTTTCCTCTAATAAAAAATGTGTTTGTACCGTTGCTATTAAAAACAGTTGTTTTAAGTCTGTCTTGGTCATGGTAAACTTAGGGTTGTCAGTGAAAATAGCGTAAATTGGTCGTAGTTGAAGCGGTTGTCCTGCTTCACATTTCTTGTGGAACTTGGGTAAGCCATAAAAACGGGACGGTATAGGGCCTTTAGGGAAAATGTCATTGTATATTTGGTGGTCAATTGAGCACATCTTTCTTAATTTTCATCTCGGGATAGTGTGGGGTCTTCGCCAAGCGGTGCAAAACTTGTTGTGTTGTTTATTATTTGAAGGCGGACAGGAATTTCGATATGTCAGACGATCTAAGGTGACATGCAGGGGCGGATTGAAACTACGTCACATTTAGCACGCGACGTAGTTAAATTCTGCACAGCGCGAAAAAAATAATCAAATTTTAAATGCGCTTACTTAAAATAAATAACAATTTCTGAGAAATATTAGTATTATGAGAAATTTGTGCAACAACGTGCTTTCACTGAGCAATTTTATTGTTTCCAAGACCTGGATTAAGCGTCGGATTAAGAGATCAAGTGGCTAAAAATACTTGTAATTCACTTGCGGGAGAAATACCCATAGCTAACCCGCACAGAGTCAGCACGCCTTAAATTGTGCTGAATTTGGAAACTGAAATCTGTCTCTTGATTGGTTTATTGCCGTTGTGCTGAGTAACGAGCCGCCGTTTTTGCTGAAATGTTCAAGCGATGTTGTGCGAAATTCAGCACAGATTGAGATGGTTGATAGCTGAGGTTTCATCTTTGAGCTTCAAAACCAACGATTTAATGAGAAGCATGGCATCTTTTACTGATCGAGTCGAAGATGCTTTTACGAGGAAAGGTGAGACTTTTATGGCTCAACTTTACGGAGAGATGTTGGATTGCCTGAATGTCAACAGCATTGTTACCAACAATAATTTGTTGGATCGTCTCGGTGTTGATATTTTCCGAAATATCAATGCCGAATTTTACATACCGCAGAGTGCCAAGACAAAGAACACTAATTTGGTTGCCTTAAGGTTAGAAAACTTATGACATGTTTTTATGCATGCATGCTTACACAAGAATATATAAGCAGATATAAATTGACTTGATGTGATGCTCGATGCATTTGTCATTTGTGGTTTATTTATGTGATTCAAAACAAAACAAATTTTCCAATTTCGATCATGTTTAAAACGTTTCTATTGATTTATTTCTTCATGTGTTTAATAGTGTACTTAAGATAAGATATACAAAAATTAACTGAAGCATGATATTTGAAATTTACATAACATTTCAGATCTGCTACAAATGACAAATGCCTCTATATGGATCGTGACTAAAACACCACACGAGTACATACGAGTACATACGAGTACATACGAGTAACATACGAGTACATACGAGTGACATACGAGTACATACGAGTAACATCAGCCCAGTCTCTTCCTTAAATTAACTCTATACGCTAATTGTGAAAATACCTTCAAATTGACTCTTTCAGTCAATTTGAAACATACATTCAAACAACAGGCCTGGTGACTTGCCTGCCTGGTCGCAACCAAGCAACCTATCATTTACCGCAATCTACTATCCCGCGAGGTTTTGGATATCCTCATCGTTTATTGTAAAGTGTATGCTCTCCTGATTGAATTTTTTTTAATCAATTTAAACTTTAATATTAAGTTGCGTGGTTCGCATTATTGCTGAAATGAAAGAAAGCAATGATAGTGGTAAGTAATTTTACACATTACACTTAAGTTATAAAATTACAAATACTGAAATAAATAGGCCAATCCAGTGGCTAATTTATGTATTGAAGGCTATGTTAGCTTTTAGTAGACCTATACTTTGCTTGATTTTTGAAAAGATAAACAAGAGTGCTTATCCATTCCCTTCTTGGTCATAAATGCATCTTAATGAGCAAACATCAACTCCAGTACACTATTTTACAGATAGAAATTACTGTACAAAACTAACAATAGCATGCACATATGAGTGATATGATTTAGCTTAGTTAGCTACACCCGACTGACAGGAACAGTCCACAAGTTAAGGTAACCTAGTAGTTACCTAATATATATATATATATTATCGCAGGCTCAAGTTTTTTTATTATAAAATGTATTATGTCTAAAAATAGTCATAATACATCTTATCATAAAAAAACCGGGGGGATCGTTTTTGAGGCAGTCAGCGGTAGTAAACATAAAAATAGAGAAGGGTGAGCCTGTGATAATATACATATATATATTAGAATAGTGGATAAGAGTAATATAAAATATATAAACAAGAAGATTTTATAAAAAAAAGATATATATTTCAAATACAATAGAACATAATTACATTGATGAAAGTCCAAAGTCCAATTTTTTAAAAATGATTAATATGGAAAGTCCAAAGTCCAATTTATTGATGATACAAATTGTCACGCTTCAATGCTTCATCCACATTAAACAAACGATAAAAGGACTAAAAAAAATGATGATAAACAAGTAAGTGTCATAATGTTAATAAATATTAAATATTAAAATATGCTTACCAAAAAAAATTGGAGATAAATTTAATCACAATCACCAATATTAGTGGTCTGAACTAAACACGTTGTTGCTTTATGAAGACAGAAAAAAAATCCAATATGAAGAAGACCTGTCATAAACAAGTATTGACCATCATATTTCCAAAAAAATTTCAGATCTTGAATAATTGAATTAATTCTACGTTTGAAAGACATCTTCTCTCTTTGAGCGACTGAATATTTATGATACAAGTAGATATATAAAAAAGTATAAATATAGAGAAAATTGTAAAAAAATGAAATTTATTGTAAAAAATTGAAAAAAGTTGAAAAAAATTGAAAAAAAATAAATTTAAAAATGTAAAAAAATGAAAAAAAATGTAAAAAATTGCAAAACAATTTTAATCAAGAAAAAACAATTTATTACATGTTTTTACAATTTAAAATGTTATATTTAAGAAAAGTTTTTTAAAATAAACCACTAGGTCGACCATGAGGCCATGAACCAAAGGGGACACTACCAAATTTTGATTGACAAGATCCATCGAATGTTAATAGATTTTCCTCTTTACTAGGTAAATCAAATGTTTTTTTACCATCACCAAATGCTTCTGGTTTTTCTTCTTTACTAAGTAAATTAAATGTTTTTTGAGCGTTAGATTTTCCAAATAACCCAGTAGGTGTAACAAATGTTGATTTTTTAGTTTTATTATTTTCATCATTATTGTTATTTTTTTCTATCACATTAATTTTATCAAGTAATTTCAAATGTATTTTAACATTTTCTTCCTCAAATTTTGTAATCATATCTTTTATTTCTTTAATTTCTTTTTGCACTAAGATATTTGTTGTTTTTATAAATAAAGATATTTCTTGTAGTCTTGTTTTTATATCCTTAGATTCATTCATTTTTTTGTATTTTCTTTCTGTAAAACAACAAAAGTTGGTATTAATAGGAATATATTCTGCTTTCAGTTTTTGTTAATAACATAACTTACCTTTGTATAATGTCTTTCTTTATGAATGAAATTAACTTCTTTTTCAATTTTTTTTTGTAATTCTTTCTTTTCTTTACAGCAAGTATATGTATGATAAAAAATACAATCTGGTGGGTATACTGGTAATGATGCGTTATTTAAAAGCTTTTGAGATCTTTGACATTTTTTACAATAAAAACAATATTTATAAAATAATTTTTTATATCTTTCATTTTCAAGAAAATTATCACTTTTATTTTCCATTCAAAAATTCAAATTTCTTACAAAAGAAAAATAGAATAATGTGTTTTTTTCTTTTATTTCTTTAAGTTCTTTCTTAATATATCTTTTATTTTCCCTCTTTTTTTTCTTCTTCTTTTATCGATTGAATTTCTTCTTCAATTTTCTTTTTTAATTCTTTTTGTCTTTACAGCAAACGTTTGCATGATAATCAATACTTTCTGCTCCAGTTGGTGTTGGTAAATTTTTCAAACTCAAATAAATTTCGTAATCAAAACATATTTTGCAATAATAACAATATTTATAAAACAATTTTCTGTATTCTGTATTGATTTTGCTTGTATGGTATGTTTTATATGACATTTAAGTTTTTTCTTTCCTTCCTTCTTCAATAAAACTAATTTCTTCCTCAATTTTTTTTATTTCTTCTTTTTCTTTACAGCAAACATACAAATGATGAAAAACACATTGTGATGGATTTTTTGCTAATGAAGCACTATATAAAGCCTCCATTTGATATCTTTGACATTCTTTACAATAAAAACAATATTTGTAAAATAATTTTCTATATCTTTCATTTGCAATACTATTTTTATTTTCATCCATTTTTTCCATAATAAATCAGCTATTCTCCACTAAATGTTAGTATGAAAATGAATAAAGTTTACAATTTAATTGGGTTACAATAAACTATCATGTTTTTTTTAATTTCTATTTCTTTCTTGTATGCTTTTTTATTTTTTTTCATTCTTTCTTTTTCTTTTTCGATAAATTCAATTTTTTTTTCAATTTTTTTCTTTAATTTTTCGTTTCCTTCACAACAAAACTCTGCGTGATGCTTGATAGAATCTTCAGTTGTTAATGGCGCACGTCCATAACACAATAATTTAATATTATGAGTTTGACAAAATGAACAATTAAAACCATATTTATAATGTAATTTGATGTAGAGCTTAAAGATGTGATCATAGGGTATAGTTATTTTACTTATTTCTCTATTAGAATTTAGTTTCTTTATATTTTCATTAACTATTTCTAGTTTCTTTGCAAAATATTCTTTTTCTTCTTTGTTTTCTCTGCAACAATTGTCAGCATGAAAATGAATACGTTGTAATTGACTTGGAAATGAGTATAAATTATGATGAATTTTATATTTTTGACACGTTTTACAAGAAAAGCAATAATTATAAAATAGATCTCTATATATTGCATTTATGCTAGCAATAGACATTTTTACTTAAGTTTTTTATAACCTGTCTATTAGTAATGAATACTAATACAATACTATTAGCAAAACTATCTATATTTTCTTTTTCTTAAAAAAATTTACGAGGTTTTAAATAGGGAATTTTTCATTTTTATTTCTTTAAGTTCTTTCTTGTATACTCTTATTTTTTTTCCTTTTTTCTTTTTCTTCTTCGATATATTTAATTTCTTCTTCAACTTTTTCTTTAATTCTTCATTTTCTTTACAACAAAATTCTGCATGATACTTGATAGCATCTTCATTTGATAATGGTGTATGACCAAACCAACAACTTAATTTTATGATTTCGACACGATGTACAAGAAAAACAATATTTATAATGTAATTTGTTGTATAGTTTATAGATGTGTTCATATGCCATATCTATTTTAGATTTTAAAATTTTACACTACAGGTTTTATATAGTTTTGTAATAATATAAAGTGTTTTTTCTTTTTCCATTTTTAAATTCTTTTTGAATTTTTTTATTTATTTTTTTCGTATTCAATATGATTTATATGGTTAATAATAAATTCATTAAAAGTTAATTCACTAACATATTTATAATTATTTGGTAAAAAATAGATATATATACATTTACTACAATTAAATTCAGTTAAAAATTCATAAATTTTACCCATTTTATTTTATATATAAGTGTGTTCTTTTGCTGTTTTCTCTTAACTCTATTGATATAATATGGAACAAAATTTAAAACGAGCACAAGCATATCTTTCTGAATGGGAAAAATACCTGAAAAAAAGGAAAGACTTTTAAAAGATATGATTGTTTGTAATGAGAAATTAGTTTCTTCTATTCATGATTATATTCGAATTATTAGATATATTTTGAAGAATGAACAATTGTACAATGATTTAAGAAATACACCATGGTATAATGAAGAAAAAAAAAGAGGTGGTTTTCGATTTGAATAAATATGAAGAAAATGAACACGATTTGTTTTAAAGAAAAATGTTGATAACGAAGTATTTATTTACATGGTTGGTTGTTGTTATAAACATTTGTTGTGAAATTTACTATTCAATTATATCAATAGTATCGTTGTATGAAGTTTGGTTTGTATATTGTATATAAAGATATCAATGGCATCTATTCCTCCTGAAACTTTGGAAAGAATAAATAAAGCTTACGAGGAAGAAGAAAGAGAGAGAAAAAATTTTTTTAAAAAAGTTGTGTTAGAAAATGAAGTTACTTTATTTTCATTAATTCATGGATATATTGATTTGTTAAACGATTTGTTAGTTTCATCTGATTTATATAATGATTTGAAAAAATGGCATGGAGAGGATTTAAAATTCTCTAATATTATTGGAAGTTATTCTCAAATGTATGTGAATAGACTCAAGAAAAATGAAAAAAATCAAATTTATCTACCTTTTGGTTTTCTGATTCCACGTATAAAGATCAACGAACAAATGAAGACATGAACAAAAATGGATGAGAACTTTTTACTTGTAGACAGTGTTTTAACCAACGAATATTTTTATAGAATTTACCATAAAAATGATGAACAATATGATTATTTTAAAATATGTATGCAATCTATAGACGATAGTGGTATATATAAAGAGAACGCTTGGATTTGTAAACAAAAAAGACATGGTTTAAATACAGTGAAGGAATTATTAGAGAAGATAAAACTATTTTAAATATGGATAATGGTGAGAGTTTTGTGCGGTATATGAATAGATATTTTGATTTATCTCGTATAATAATACTGAAATATTTGAAAGAAAGAAATCAAAATTATTTTAGCAGAACAAAAGATAAAGGATTTAGAAGAAAGACTTCGAATTGCTGAAGAAAAGAATAAAGATTTTGTGGAAAGACAAGAAACATTATTTCTAACTATTGAAGAAATGAAAATAGTAATTAAATCTTTATGTGAAAAAAAAATGAATTAATTGATATAAATAAAAAATTGCTAAAAAAACTTGAAGAAAAAGACGATGTCTTGATAGTTGATTGATACATATATATATACTCATCAATGTATTAAGAAGAAAATTTATTATAATTTTTTATTTGAGATGGATGATGTTAACGAAAGTTTTACGCTTGCTGCATTAAAAAAATTATGTAAAGATATTCAAAATGAAAATAAAATTTTAAGAAAAAAATTGCGATATATTCAAAACTATGAACAGGATGCAGAAAAATGTGGTAGAGTTCAAGAACAAAATCATTTATTAGTCTCAAGATTAAAAAAATTAGAAAAAGAAAATGGTGAATTAATAACTTTAAATCTAGCATATAAAGCAAGAATCGATGTTTTGGAATATGATCATTCTTATCATGAATTTATTTGGAAAAATTTTCCTTATAAACATTTTATAACTATCGATTCAATTAATGATGGATGTGAATAAACAACAATTTTATGGGGATTATATTTTGAAAAATTGAATGTAGAGATTGAAACTCTTAACCACAAGATTAAAGAGCAAGATATTATCATAAAAGAAAAAGAAAATAAAATTATAGAGTTAGAGAAATTGATAGAAGAAGAAAGAAAAAAATTATTGTATGAAAATGGAAAATAATCATGATGATAGTGATGCTATTTATAATTGTTTATTGTTTATATTATGTATTATTTTTATTATTTTAATTTATGTTTGGCTGTTTATATAAAGAACAGTAAGAACAATAAGAACAATAAGAAAAATGGATGATTCTTACATTTGTCTTTTACTTATAACTGGTTGTATTTTTCTTAAATTGAACGAAATACATTCTACGAAAGTAGAATTTTTTAATAGCAGGTTGAAGATTTTGGAAGAAAACATCACGGAATTAAAGACTTTATTTGATGAACGTACTTGAACGTACATGATGATGATGATGATGATGCTGTTGATGTTATTTTTAATTTTTTTTTGTCAACCCTTTTTATTATTTTTATTATTTTTTTTGTTTGTGCGTTTATATAAAGAGCAATAAGAACAATAAGAATGGTGAAATGGCTGAAGTGAAGGAAAATGAAAAAGTTAAATATATTGACTTTACTTCATTATATCCATGTTGGAAGAAAACATCAAGGAATTAAAGATTTTATTTGATGGAAGTCCTCGTAGATGAAATGATTATAACGTTTCTTGTGACATTATTATTTTTTTCATTAATTTTTCGTGGTATATTTGTTATCACTGTTATATTATTGAAGAGGATTTATGAAAAGATAAAATACCAAGAAAAGAAAATTCTGGAGATACAGAAATTTATGAAAATATCGTATTTGTTAGAAGAAGGAACTATCTGTATTGGTGGTGATGATGAATGGGAATAATTTAATTCATTGTTATTTTAATGGAATTTATTTGTTTCAATTCGACGAAAAATTTTTTAAAAAAATTTTTTCTAAAAATTATATTGTTGACTTTTTATCAAAGAATAACGAGTTGAAAATTACTGATCAAAAAAAAATTTATAATTTTATTTTAAAATATAAATCATATCTCAGAGACTATAATAATATTTATATAAATGAACAAAATATATAGAAAAAATATTGGTAAAGAATTATATTTTTTAAGGGACCATATATTAATATAACAAAATGGAATGGGATTAATGAAAAACATTTGTTGATAATTTTGTAAAAAATTTGTTGATTTTTGTAAAAATAAAAATTGTCGATTTTTGTAGGGTATATATTCATCTTATTTTTCATGTTTTGTATCATTTGATTTCATATACTTTCAAACAACACATCGATATAAGTTTTTAAGGAAAAGATAAAACAAATGGCTCAAGAGTTTACCATTTATAAAAAACTTTTAGAGATTTGGTAACAGTTTTACAAAGTTATACTAATGGAAAAGCAATCCTTGGAAATAAAGTATGCAGTTTTAATCGTTTTAGTAAGTTATGTTTTTTCAAAATCTGTTTACTCTCCATACAATGATGGGTTGTGTTGTAAGACGAATTGCAAATGAATTTGCAAGCATGTGAAAAATTAGCAAACGTGTTGAATAAAATTGCTAATAAAGATGAAGGTGAAGATTTGTATGAAGTTTTGTTTTCATCTAACGAAAACGTGTTATTTTGGAACGTGAATCAGGAAAACTTATTTTAAAACACAAAAATCATCTCGTACTGTTGATGAAAGTGTAACTATTTGTCTTGATGATGATAATGATGAATGGGATGAATGTTTCAAACCAAGCGATCTAAATGATATTTCGATGATTGATTGGGTGGATGAATTTTACAAAGTGTATTTCAGAAAAGATGACGACTTAAAATCTATATCACAAAAATTGCGAGAATTTGTTGCATCTTGTCGTGGTTTATTAAAAAGTGAAGAAGAGAAGAAAAAAACAAGCAAAGTAAAGGAACTTAAAGAAAAAAAAAGTAAAAAAGAAAAGACGAAAACCGTACCAAGAAAAAAAAGAAAAATGAATGAAAATGGCATTGATATTGAAAATGGTAATGACATTGAAATTGATAATGATATTGAAGCTATTTATATGTTGAAAGAGTTTTCTAATAAATTGGATATTTCAATATATGATTGCGTTGTTTATCATAGTGAAATTATGAATGAAATTTTAGAGGAAAAAATGGGAAAGAAATATGATTTTGTAGAAATTTATAAAAAATATGGAAATAATGAAATCGAAAGAATATATAATGACATTTTTCTTTCAGTGCTTGATTATCATCATCCTCTTCCAACGATTGTAAATGATGACGATGGGGAGAACGAAGAAGAAGACTAATTTAATTAATGACGATTTTATAAAAAAAGCCGCAAGATTATTAAAAGGTGAACATTTAGAAGATAATGAACAAAATATATATAATTTGTATCAAAAGAAAAAGAAAAAATATAATCGTTTAAATATAAATATATGGAAAAAAAATGATTTGTGGAGTATTGATTTAGCTGAAATGAAAGATTTGGCAAGATATAATGATAATTTACGATATTTGTTATGTGTAGTCGATGTTTATTCAAGATATGCATTTGTCCGTTTATTACAAAATAAATCTAGTAAAAATGTTATGAAAAAATTTGAAGATATTTTATTGAAAGAAAATGAATTTCCTAAAAAAATAGTATCGGACGAGGGAAGTGAATTTCAAGGGATTCGAAAAGAATTATCAAAAAAATATAATTTTACAATTTATAATACCTATAATCGTGAAATTAAAGCTACTCATGCTGAAAGATTTATACGAACAATAAAACAGATGATTAGAAGAACTATTGACTTGTTGCAAACGAGAAGCGAAAAAAAATTTTAATTATAAAAAATACTTACATTTAATTGTGGAAAGATATAACAAATCTCCTCATCGCGAATTACTTTCCGATAATCTTTCACCATATGATGTCTATTTAGGTGGGAAAAAAAATTACATAAAAAGACTGTCTAATATTTTAAACAAAAAAAAGGGATAAAAATTTAAAGTGCAAATTTCAAGAATTAAAACCAACATTTTTGAAAAGGAAAATTTAAGACAGTGGGTTAATGAGTTTTTATATAAATAAAGTTTTGTTGACGGATCCTGTTACTTATAAGCTTTGTGATAACAACGGTGAGGAAATTCAAGGGAAGTTTTATCGTGAAGAATTAAAAAGGTTTAAAAATGAAAAATATTACATTAATTAGTAATGTTAATAATAAAATGGTGAAAAACTATATTAATCATTTTACCACAACATTACCGGGTCAAATTGATGCAATAAATAATAAAAATACATATCTGTGTTAAATGTTTTTATCCAAAACAGCAAAAATATTAATGAAGATGAATGCTGGTGTGATTTGGAATTAAAATTTTCAAAATACTTTATTCAAACGGATGATACCACTAAAAATATAGATAAAAGTTTATATCCAATTTTGAAGTTTAATTTACCAAGAATTAAAATACCATCTGGAATATATAACAATAAAAAAATTTTAGCGCTTTTAAATGATTATTTAAACGATTTTAATGTTTTTTTTAATAATAAAAATGGAAAAAATAATATAATTTTAACAAATGAATATACTTGTTACTATGGTCAGGGAAAAGAATCTTATATCAAAATGGTAAAAATATGATTTTAAGAATTATATTTGGACACAACCCGTAATGAACAAAATAGAATATATTGATTATGCTACAGGAAATAATACCTTGGAATTTAAATTGACTTTTTCAAAAAAATTAAGTTTTATGTTGGGGTTGGATAAAGAAGAAATAAAATATACATTTGATTCTGGATTTGATTCTAGCGAACGTAAATTTTTAAAAAAAATTAAAATATTTCATTGTCCATATCTTCCTGATGAGACAATTGGGTTAAATAAAATGTTTATATATTGTGATAAAATTGATAGTGAAATTGTTGGTGATTCAAGAAGTGAATTGTTATGTATTGTCCCTTTACATTATGCAGATGAAAGTGGAGACGACTTGTTTGTGTACAACCCTCCAATTATAAAAAAACAATTGATTTCTTCATTTATTAAAGATTTAACTATAAAAGTGTTGGATCATCAAGGCAACTATATACCGTTTGATTCTGGAAATATAACGTTGGAAAAATTTCAAAAAAGGAGGATTTAAATTAAATATTTATTCAGTTATTCCATATGATTTTTTTACTAATACAAGTGAAAATGTACAAAAAATACCTGATCTTGGTGATTTAACTAATGTGAAAAATTGTATACCAGATAGTATAAAAAATATTAATAACGAGCCGAATAATATTAAATTTTTTTTATTAATGCATAAAAAATTTTTTTTATATTTAAATGGAGGATTAGCCAAATTAGATGCTGTTGCTAATTTTAATTTGCAATCAATGCAAATAATGGAATATGAAAAAGCTCCTTCGATTCTATTTTCAAAATATATATTATTTGAATTGGAGTATGATGATTCAGATAATAACTATATCACCAACGAAGAACTAGATATATTTCTGGACTTAAAATTTGAAGAAAAAATGAATGAAGAAAGAAAAATGATCTGTATAAATATTATGGAAATGTATTAGAGGGTAATGGAATGAAATATTGTAGTCCACATTTTAATTATATAAAATATAAATCTAGTTCTATCACTGAAAAAAGGAATTTGTCCACCTACGGGTTTAACTGATGTCGCACTTAATAATTTATTAAAAACAATTATCAGAATATACTGTAAAAGAGAAGAAAAGGAAAATAAAAAGATTTTCCAAAGAGAAAAAGAAAGAGAATTGATGATGATTTATTGAATTTTTTGCAGAAATAAATTAAATTTCTTGTAAATATATATATATTTATAAGGTATTAAAAAAATTATCATTTCATTTTATATCTTTTGTTGGTAGTGTGAAGTTCTAACTAACAAAAATAATAAAAAAAATGGCAAGCGTTAGTGAAAATGAAATTGATAAAAATGATCATGTTGTAAGCAGTAATTTAAATTTATTTCAACCAGTTCCTCGAAATCACACATTTTTAGAATTTAGACCTATTTATTTAAATCCCGAACCTGACGAACCTTATGCAAAAAAATTCGAATGTATAATGTCAAAATCCGAATATGGTTTATTGAGAACTGACGACTTTGATATGAGTGGTAGAATAAAATTAATGGCTGGTGATACTATATTTAATAATTTAAATATATGCATTTATCCAAGACCTCTAACATGTGGTGTAATATAAATTTATATATTAATGATGTTTTAGTAAATAACATTACTAATCAGTATAATAGAATTTAGTATTTAAAAAATATTTTATATACACCATATGAATCACGTGGTGATTTAGGAGCTGTAAATCTGGATATATTGGATGGGAGTGGAAAAATGGATGTAGTAAATAAATTGCGGATAATACGGTAATAATGATCGAGCTGATGTAAATGGGAAAAATGCACGAGTAAAGCTTATAAATAATAAGACTTGCAAAATTATAGACCAACTTGATATGACTTTGATAAATGGATATGGTAAAACAACATGGATTACATCAGCTAGTGAATTTGAAATTTCAATTTGCAAGAGCAGATAAAACAAATTATTTGATGGGATTAGGTGCTGATAATCCCCAAAATTATGATATTCATCTTAAAGATTTTAAGATAAATACTAGAATGTTTAAACCAAATGAACAATTGAGTAGAGCCATAAATAATAAACTGATACAAGAAAATAAAGTGTTTCATTATTTTGTAAATAATATGAGAGTTGTTACAAAAACTCTTCCTATTGGATCCCAAGCAATCAACTGTTATGATGTATTCACTGGGGTTTACCATCAAGAGTTTTATAGTTTTCAAAAACAACAAGATTTAATGGATCATATCAACTCAATTGTCACTTATATAATTTATTGAATTTCCGTTATTGTTGTGCACGTACTAACCGTGCAGTAACACATGAGTATTACGGTCGAAAAGCATATTGGAATTTAAAGAAAATTTTAAATAAAAAATGAAAAATGAATTTTGATTACGCACGATTTAAGTCTGAATGTGGAATTATCGGATTTGATTTATCTCCTAATCAAGATAGTTTCACCGAAGTTTTATCGGGTCAGAATACAGGGATTTGGATTTGATATTAATTTAAAAAGCATTAACTGAAGCACATACGATGATATTTTTGGAGAATTTAGAAATCAAATGAATTATGGATATAAAATCCTATATATTTTGAATATCGATTTTAATTTTGTTATTATTGTTGTGTATTCAACATGAGAAGAACAAAAAAATTATATAAATTAAAGAGAAAGAAAAAAAATTTAAAAAGAAAAACTTTAAAAGTAATTGATATTGATTTTCCATTAAAAAAACAAATTATACACATTGATCCAGTAATAAACCCTACTTATTTATAATGGATGATAAAGAAAATGTAAATGAATGGGAAAAATATGATATGGAAAATGAAGATAATAAAGAAAATGCAGAAAAAATTGTTAAAGACGAAGAGAATTTAATTAAAGAAAAAAATAAATTTGATGAAGAAAAATTTGATTCTGATGATGATGATGATGATGAATATGAATTTGATGATGATAACGATGATAATGATGATGAAGATGATGATGGTGAAGAAAATATTTTAAATGAAGAGGTTTTAAAAGCAATTGTCAAATTAGTCGAATTTTCAAAACAAAAGAAAAAAATGAAAAAACATTATTCCAAGTTTGAAATTATTTATTAATTCTAGAGTAGAAAATAGAATAAAATTAATTAAAAATAAGAATATATTTAAAATTTGATTTTTATTTTAAAAATATTTTAAATGATAAAATAATTTTGCATGAAGAAATAAATCCATTTCATAAGAAAATGTTATTAAGAAGTTTAAAACAAAAACATAGTGACGATATAAAACATTTATTATGTGAAGATGTTCAAACAGGGTACTTATTAGAAGATGCTTATAACATAATTAAAAATAATGGTAAATGATAGTGTTGAGAAATTTGGTCTTGTTGACACAAGTCAAATAAATAAATTATTAGCAGAATTGAAGAGACGTGAGGAAGATGATTTAATTAATGGGATAACTAATAATACAAAAGACATGAAGTAATAAAAGCATATAATATATTAAAAAAAGAAAGAAAAAGTAAAAGAAAAGGAAATTTAATTAATTTTTTGAATAAAGCGAGTGATTTAAGACGAGCTGAAAACGAAGACGCTGTAGATACAGATGATATAATGGATGATGGTGATACTCTAAATATAGATGGTGGGGGTACTCCCTTTAAAACACCAATAATAACGAGGGGTCAAAAGCACAACATCACAATTTAATTTCAAGATTTTTTAATAATCAGGGTATAAACAAAAAAGACTTGAAAATAAATGGGAAGAAATTTAATTTTACCTACTTTGATTTAGTAAATGATTTAATATCTAATAGAAAAACATTAAATCTCAAAGAACATGAATTAAGATCTATTTTACCTGAGTTAAAAAGAAAAGGAATGCCAGTTTCATATATTAAAAATAATAAAATTAAGGAGATGTATATAAATTCTAATGCAAGCAATACTAGAAGACGTAGTTCACAAATACCTATTTTATCTACTCCTTCATCACTACTATCTCCTGCTTCAACATCTACACATTTACCACCATTATTAACTCCTGAGCCGTCTTTAAATTTAGGGAGTTCTACACCCCATCGTTTTTCTAGTTTTTTTTCTCGACGAAAAACATTGAGAGAAAGTAAAAACATTTGATGTATAAAAAATGGATATAAATTGTATGTTAGAAAAGTTTTTAACAACTGATAATTTAATAAATTTGGGTGGTAATAATAAAATTATAAAAAAAAAATTCAAAGGTGTTTTTCCAGCTGATTATTACCCTAAAATAGATTTTAAAGAAGGTGGATGGATATGGAATACAGATACTAGTGATAAACCAGGTCAACATTGGGTAGCAGCGTGGAAAAATGGAAAAAATTTATATTTTTTTGATAGTTTTGGATTAACTCCAGAACATTATAAAAATAAAAGATGGCAAAAATTTGCAAGTGATAAAAAATTAAATTTTGAAATATTTTCTTATAAAAGACGTCAAAATATTAATACAACTACTTGTGGGGTTTGGTGTTTGTTTTTTTTGTTACAAAAATGTTTAAAAATGAATATTTTAAATGTAATTAATCATAATTCGACTTTAGATAATGATAAAAAATTGTTAAGTTTATCTAAAATGTTTTTTCCAAGAATTAAAAAAGTGTACGCAAGAAAATGTAAAATGAGAAGAAAATACTCAAATATGTTGTAGTTATAAAATATATTTAAAAAGTAAAATTATGTTGTTGTCATTTTATCAGGAATTACATCAATATCTTTGCTTACATATCCATGTCTAATACATAAGTCCCAAAACTTTTCAACAAACTCTTTCATAACATAAAGTTCATCAAGGGTATAATCATTGAAATCGGGATGCATCATGAATACTCTGATAAATAGCGAGAATACAACTTCATCCAATGTAAAACGTATTTTTTCATAATCGTTCTTGTAAAATACTATGACAACCATCACTTTTCTTTTTCTTCTTCTTCAAAATCTTTATATGAAACACGAAGTTCGGTAATTTTTAAATCAGGCTTGCCTAGAACTTTAGAAAAATAAATATTTGAGAACGTAATTCAAATCTTTTCATCACATTTAAACAAAATGTTTACCTCGTTCAGGAATCAATGAATTTTTAAGAAAGTACCCCCAAACTGTCGTGACAAAGTTTTCATCAATATATATCTCTTCGTCCCTTTCATTGACAAATGGGACTTCTACATTTTCTTTTCCTATATTACTTACTATATCTTCAAACACATCAAATTCACACCAAAATTGAAAAATGGGTATAGTGTAATTATGCTCAAAAAAAGTTACAATCATTTTTTTAAATAAGATGATTTCGTTAGAAGTATTATACAAAATTTGAAAATTTACTCTCTATTTATACAAGTCATTTAGCGAAAAGAACTATCTTTATTTAATAAAAAATATATTTCAGAAATAAAATTAAATATTTACATCATATATTGTTGTCAGTTCATTGGGAAAAATATCTTTCCTAATTCTTACATTATGTTTACTTTTTATATGATTGTCGAAAACAATATAACCATGATCATTCTCATTCATATCGTCTATTAAACATTCCATGAAATTTTTTGATAAACCCTTATTAAACAATAATGTTTTAAATTCCTATTATCTCCTACATTATTGAATACAATAATGTATTGACTATTTGTTCTAGCTGTTCTTAATTTTGTATTTCCGTAATTTAAATTTTGACATGTAAATATGATAGAAAAATCCTCATGATGACAGTCTCGTGTAGCAATTTCATCCAATTTTTTTGTATTATCTTTATTATCCGTTGCATTAATCATCAAATCGTCCAGTATTATTAATGTTTGATTTCCTAATTTTTGTTTTATGTCAGTTACAGAGGGTATGTGTAATTTGCATTTGATAAATTCGTAATTTTGCAGGGCTGTATTTTTTTGTTCATTAATAATAGATTTTATTTCGTCAAACATTTCTTGATAACTAGACGAGTAATAATATAAAAGTTTTGTAAAGGGGTTCAAAGATTTCATCATTAAATTTTATCAATTCTTTTATAAAATGTGTTTTCCACATTGTGATGGTCCACAAATAGTCATCATAAAAGGATGTTGAAATTTTACAACTGGTTTATATATCATATTTTCAATCTAAAAATAACCATAAGGAATTGTAAAAATTATCTAATACTATACGTTTATCAAAAGTGAATGCAAACTTTTCACTTCTTCGTTTAAAAATACATTTTGTTGGTTATCACGTGATATTTTTCTTTATAAATTACTTCAATTATTTTTCATTATCTTTTACACACTCATTTATCGAATCAAATGTTATTTTTCTTTTCCCATCACCCTTTAAAGAAAATCCTTTTGCATGCACTATTTCATTATTTTTATCTGTTTTAAAAGAATAACTTTTGGTCCCGTAGAACAAAATGATTTAATATATTCACCATTTTTAATTCGTTAGTAAGGTCACCTAGGTAATTACCCGTTTTAATATCATTTCCATCAACACTAATGTAAATTATTGAATCGGTATCATAATATAAAACTTTGTCTTGCAGCTTATGTAATACATTTAAAAGCTCTAATCTTGCATAACTTGTTACAAAGAAGCAATAACAACATTACGATTGGGTAAAATTGACGAACATGTTTCATTTTTTATGTGTTGTTCTTAAAATATCCGAAGACACGATATTTAAAGAAGTTAATTCGTTAGTATGATTGTTTGCTAAATACAGTAGATCATATAAGTTATTGATAAATGATACTGTAACTACATTATCATTTTGTGCAAACTTTCCCCATAATGAATTTAAAATCATTTTCATAATGGTACGAATACATATATTTTTCTTAATATTACTTCTATCTAATTGAATTCCTTCGTGTTCATAATAATCTAATATAAATTCATTTAATTTTTCTTCATTAACAGTTTTTTCATCCTCATTAACAGTTTCATCCTCAGTTTCATTATAACATTCTTTAGGAATACCACTATTTTCTTGTTTTATTTTCATAAAATTGTCTACAAACCCTCCGAAAATTTTACCCCTGTTTTTATAATGATAAATTTCATATATTTTAATTATTCTATAACCACATTCAATAGCTTTATTTATTTCAACACTAGTCCATGTACCCCTTAATGCTCTCTTCTCATCATTATGATTACATTTTCGATTTTTTCCATAGCACAAGTGTAACATAGTGTAAATATTAATTTATTATCAATGCGTAAGGGTAAAACAGGAAATAAAAGTGTAGTAGGGGGTAATATACAACATTTAATTAACCCAAACACACTTCCGACATCAATATTTAAACATTCTTCCTCTAAATATATTTCGGGATGATTTAAAGGATATTCATACTTTTTTTGAACATATGGATATAATGACGTAAAGTCAACATATTTAACCTTTTCATTTTCCTTCACTTCATAATATAAACATGAAGGTGATGTTCTACCACCATATAATGCATCACGTGGATGCAACGGTAATACATTAAAAAATTCCTCTTTCCTACTTTTTATTTCACTTATATTTTTATCTTTTAAATATTCACATTCCCACATTTCGACTACATTATAATTATTTTCAATTAATTGTTTTGAAAACTGTTTTGTTTGCATTCGTAAAAATACATTTTTCTTTTTCAAAGTATTATAATCATCATTATTAAAACATTTATTACAACCGTGGAAAAACATCCGTGAAATTGATATACAGTATTGTTTTCTTCACAATACCCATCAACAAATCTACCTAGAATTTTTCTTTCTCCATTAATGGATAGTTTGTATTCTAAAGTGTAACCCATTTCATCTAATTCTGATTTAACTTCACTCAACCAACATAATGCTATTAAACTTTGCATGGTATTACCCTGTACCCGAATGATGGAATTTGTGCAATTTTATCATCTTGTAAATAATTACTTCTAAATATTTTTAATGTTAAACCAGCAATTGTTATGCATGTTGTGTCGTAAAAAGGCAAAATATTTGTAATGTTGTAGATCAAATTTGAAAATTTTATACATCCAAGCCTTAGAATATTAACATCATTACTACAATAATAATAAATTGCATCTCGAAATACGTATTCTTTTCACATTGTTTGTCATACCATGTGTTAAAATCGTTTTATCATTTTCTGAAATATCAAAGTATTTTTATCAATCATATTCCCCTATACGTCAGATCAAAAATTTGTATGGGTGATATCCTTTTACAATGTTATCAATTTCAAGTGATTTTGGAAAGTCTGCTAATTTCATGTTTAAAATGAATAACTATCAATAATTTGCAGATTAATTTCTTTTATTTTTAAAGATAAAATTTTATTCCCGTTCATAACAGTTTCCGGAATTAAATTTTTTTCTGTCAATAAGTATTTTAATAAAAATATTGTATCAAATCTACCACCATTATGTGCAATCCAAACAGAATTTTTTTGTTCTAACATAAACTGAGCTAACCGTGATGTTACATCATCATTATTACAATCAAAGACAAATTGACGATAACCACAACAGTCAACAGGGTCAATTGATAAGTCAGTAATATAATCCATATCGGGTAAAAAATACTCAAAATTTTTATGAAATGGAATTTTTTCACATTTACGACATACTTTTTGAACAACACAATAGAATGGTATCATTAAATTATTTTCATCTGTTTTGTTTCAAAATCAAAGAAAAATAACGTTGGTGTAGACTTATACTTATTAAATTCTAAGGGTTTGATATGACATTTATGTTGTTTGTCCAAATATTTTCTACAATGAGCACAATATGTTTTTTGACAATCATGTAAAACAACCTTATTTTTTTTAACAAAGAAAAATCTTGGAACAATTTTATTACATGTATTACAAAAAAATTTTTGACATGGTGTGACTTTAATACTATTCTTATTTTTAAACAATTTATTAAACAAATGTTTCCGGAAACAATCTGATGATTTGAAAATTATATTACATTCGGTGCATTGAATAGAAAAATTTGCTTCTTTTTTACAGTTTGAATAACATTTTAAACATGTGTCTTCATTTTACAAATATGAGAATCCGCATACTCGTCAAATTTCAAATAATGCATGCATTTAAAGCAAAATAAATCCAATTTTAAATTAGAAAAAGTTTAGGATTTAAGATTAAGTCATAGTGGGAATCATTTAACCATAAAAAAATAATTTTATCACTAATGTGAAAGGAATCATGATTACTCACTCTTGAGTCATAAATTATTGTATCTAATTTATCTTTAGAAAAAATCACCAAATGAAAATTATCTTTTTTTAAGTAGTTTTCGTAAACTAAATTTAATTGGTTAATGGCGACACTTCCTTCTGATAATTTAGCTTCTTTATAAAATGATTTAACTTCGTCTACAGTAATTATTTCATCAACTGTTTTATTTAAATTTTTTTTAAAAATTGTTAGTTTCTCATCATTATTAATAAACATTTTTCCAACTAATACAGCCACAGCAAAACAACAATTTTTAACTTGAGTTTGCAATTTGTCACACTTAATTTGCAATATACCATTTCTAACTTCTCTTTGATGTTTCAATACTGGACGATTTGTTTTACCACCCCCCCTACTATCATCATCAGGATTTAAATTATAAATAAGTTTTTTGTTTTGTTTTCCGAATTGGTCTTTTTTTCCTAAATGAGATTTTCTCATTTTATATTGATGTGGGACAATCATAAGACATACATTAGTTTCCCAGTCATTATTTAAAAATTCTGAAATATTACTTTGTAAATTATGTTCAAAAGTATCTAATAATCTCTGTATAGTAAATTCCTTTAAGGGTAATAAGGATGTTGAAAAAGGTTTTAACGGAGCTTTTTCGAAAAAAAATCTAATTAAATCATTCTCAGATTTTACGGATAATTTTGCTATATTGAGCAAATATTGTAATATTTTTGAAAATTGTTTCAAAAAATCTGGTAAACTGTTGAAATTGTTTTTTTATAAAATTTGATATATGTGATCCTTAACTTCACCATTTAATGTAAAAATGGTATTTTTATATTGTAAATCAATTAATTTTTTATTTTTTTTGATGTATTCAATTTTTTCACCAATTTTTGAATGAAATATACTAACTATTTTCTTTATTTCATCATTCGAAATAATTTTCATTTTTTTTCTTCTTTCTTCTTCAATTTCTTCATTTTTCCGTTTTGACATGGTTTGGGTTTTTCTTTTTTTATTTTTTCTTTATTATTTTCTTTTTCCTTTATTTTTTCTTCACCGTCTACATTATCATGATAATCAATTTCATTTTCGGAACCTTTTATACACATGCAGTTTAGATTTAATTTTATAAGCGGTGTATCGTTGGATGGTTTACACATAGAATTACCCATTGCTAAAATTAATTAATAAAATGGCTGGAGAAACACTATGTTATATAGAAGTTCATTTATTCTTAAATGAAAATGAAAAAGAAAAAAGAAAAAATAATAAAAGAGCTAGTACTAAATGTACCTATCAAATACTGGATAATGATAAATGTATTTTATTCTCACCTTTCTTATTTCATCAATCAATTCAAGATTGGAAATCAGATGATAATGATGATAATTCTGTAAGGTATTATGATGTCAATTCATTAAAAAAGAATTTTCTTTTTTTAAAAAAAGAAATATATAATCTCGAGTCAAATCATTCTGATATATGTTTTAAAATTGAGAAATTAATAGAATATATTGAAACAAATATTGAACTTTATGCTGGAATAAGATTAATTTACTAAAAATGAAACAAAGTATACGAAAAGTACAACAATGTGATGGAATTACCTTAAAAATGTAAGATGTCGAAAAAACTTCAATGACCAATTTATGTTGGATTCACTTGGGAAAAAATTTAATTTAAAATTAAAACTTCAAACATTTCAAACGGTGGTAAAGGATTATTTGCATACAAAAAAAATTCCGAAAAACAAAAAAATTGCAAATTATACAGGAAGACATCTTACCTCAAGTCAAGTAATAAGAAAATATGGTGATGGTTTAGCAGAATACGCAATTTGCGATAAAGGAAAATGTGTTGATGCTAATGAAACAACTGATGGCGCACCAAGATATGCAAATGATGCTCGAGGGTCACGCTTTAAAACAACTCGTTTTACTTGGAAAAAATTTAATTATTTCTTAAAATCATCAAAAACATTAAACCACACCAAGAAATATTTACTAATTATGGTAGAGAATATTGGAAAAAAAGTAAAAAGTAAAATATTTTGTAAATAAATAATATTTTTTATTGAATAAAATATATTTTTACATAAATGTTTTTAATTAATTAATTAAGTACACAAATTGATTTCAACTAAAATATCGATCCCAATATTGGTGCTAACAATGGTAATATTCCTCCTTTTTGACCTCTTCTTCTTTTACCCCTTACATACATCTGACCTCTATATGCACCTTTACCCAATTGATTATTTGCAATTTCAAATGCTTTATCCATTAAGGGTGAATTTACAAATTTTTGCTTTAGAACCCAGTATTCCTGATTTTGCTATAGCTCTGGCAGCTTTTGCAGATTTTAACGCTAAATGTTTTTACTTAATGCTTTTTAAATCCAGATTTAAGTGTATTGCGAATTTTAGAAAATTTAATAAATCCTCCTTTTGTCGTCTCCCTCCTCTTTGACGTCTTCCCATTTTTTAGTAATTTTAAAAATATTATTTCAGAAATTTAAAATGTGATTTTGTAAAAAATCTATATATATGTTATAACAATTGTACTACTTCTGCATAAATAAACAGATATTGCTTCCATGCATATATTTATTGAATTTGCTTACTATTTATTTTACTTATTTATTCTTTTTTTAAAAATAAAAATAAAAAAATGTATAAAAGAAAACGAAAAAGAATTAAAAAAAGAAAATATAGAAAAAAAGCACAAAGAGGAGGAATTATTGGTGGACTAGCAGGATTGGCATTAAAGGGTATTGTTCCAGCTATAACCGGTGGAGTTGTTAAAAAAATATTTAAATAATAAATTAATAAGGAATAATTTCTTTCTGATGAAACAAAAAATGTGTAAAAGGAAAAGAAAAAGGAAAAATTATTGTATAAGAGGATCAATAAAAAAAATAAAACAAAAGGGAGGTGGTTATTTAAAGACAATGATGAATGAAAATAGAAAAATAGAAAATTTGTATTTAATTAATCAATTATTTCCATTAAAATTTGAAAAAATAATTCGTATCTATCAAGTCCATTTTTTTTAAAATAAATAAAATATCATTACAAGTTGACGTATGAAAATTAGGATCTCTATCAAATATTAAACCAATTTGTTCAAACGTTAAAAAGTACGTGTTGTTAATGTAAAATTAGGTTTTCTAATTGTTTACATTTTATAATAAGTAAAGTTATAAAATCATCAAACAATATATTACAATATTTACAAGATAATATATGTCGTGCATAATCCGTATAAATTTCGTTTTCTATTAAAAATTATAAATTACATCTTTATTTACATTTTTCAATTTTATTTTTCAATTGTATTAAAAATTTTTTACAAGATATATAAATTTTACATCACTAACATGTTGAAAAAAATATCTATATATCCCATTACACTCTAAACCTAAATGAAAACTATCTTTTTTTACAACCTGAGAATCATGCAAATAAATGTTGAAATAATCATATAAAATTATATTCGTTTGTTTATTTACATTAAAATAATGATATCTGCAACAAAAATTTTCATTAAATAATAATATTTTTTTATGTTGCATATAAACTTTGGGTAACCAATAAGTCGAAATTAAATAAAGATGTTCGGTATTTTCATTCTCCCAACAACGTATTATCCCTACTGTTCCATATAGAAATTCAATGAAATCTACATTTTTGAAGACGGATTGAATTTTCATTATTTGAAAAGATTTAAAATAAAGCGAATATTTTAAATCTTCTACAGTTGGTTTAATTTTAAGCACTTTCATTAGTGACGAAGTTCTTTTCAATTTTAATAAACAACTGCATACAAAATACAACGGATATAACAATGGATGACCGGGATATTCGTTCAATAAAATGGCAAATACTTGGATAGATAAAAAATCCATATCGTTAAACTATAAAAAAAATATAATAAACGTTAATTCTTTCGAGGTTATGTAATGGGTGAAATACACAAAAAACGGTATCAAATATAACCAATTTCTTTGTCACTATGTTATCTGGAAAGAAATACTAATAAAAACCATTTAAAAATGAAACAATTGATTTTTAATAGCATATTCATTTATATACATTGTATAGTTAGAGTTAATATCAACTCGTGGTTTATATTGATTATAATAAAAATTACAAGTATGTCCACCAAAATGTCCTACACGACAAAAAATATATCCATTGTGATCTATAACAGCACATGACTTTTGATATAATGTTTTCCATTATTCAATTTCAAAAATTACTAAGGAAAAAAGTATCATTAATTTAGTTTAACTCGTTTCATAGCTTTTTGTCAGATATTATTTTTCTTTTCTGACCTTTTTTTATTAAATTCAAATTTATCATTGTCATATTCTTCTTCTTCCATATAATTGTCTTCTTCTTCAGTATCATTATTTTCGTCTTTTTAACCCACATAAATTTTATTCAACAATCCATTTGGGTTTAATAAAGTACAATCCATATTTCCTTTTTTCAAAATTTTTAATAGAAAATTGTCTTTAATTTGAAAATGATCCTTTCTTTGTATCTTTCCACGAATAAAATGAAAGAAATCAGCTTCAATATAGTCCAGTATTAATTTTGCTAAGTTAACTTGAACCTTACACATAATAGCACTTTTGACAGTTCTGAAATTTACTTTCGCCGAGTTCTTTAAATAAGCTCATAACTCTTTTTTTTCGAAATAACCCATAATTTTCCCTAGCAAAAAAATTAACATAAAAATCTCTTGTTATTTTTTAAAACCCTGATTCTTTGGATTATACGCATAAAAATATTTAAAACTTTATCAAGATCTTTAATATCATAAAAGTTCTTTTCATATCGACTAACTTTTATAATAAAATGATTTTCATCCATATTAAAAATTCTAAGGGTAGGTGATATACGTCTTTACAATAACAATTTATAATAAAACCAGTGTGATATTTCATCAGTATGACGCAAATACTCTTTCAAATGATCCATTAATTGTTTTCTATACCGTGTGATCATCTATAATTTTTTACATAAATAATATCATACTTCGTAAGTAAAAGCAAATAATATTTAAATTTTCACCTTTATTTCAAACAGTGTATACTCCTTCTAATAAACACACTTTAGCGTAGCTATAAAATGTTCAAAACCAATTTACTGATGATACAAATTGTCTCGTTTCAATACATCATCCACAATAAAAAATCGGAAAAAGCATTCAAACTTTTCACCATATTCATTGTCCCAAAACCAGTCTAACCAATCTTTCATTTGTAAACAAAGACATGGATAAAACCTTGAATTAGTTGGTATGTTACACATTCTAAATTTTACCAAACTCCAATTTACTGATGATATAAATTTTTTCGTTTTAATATATCGCTTTCCAATAAACAGATTTTAACGTAACTAGAAAATACAATTGCATTATTAAGAACTATCTCGTAAATAAACGCAAATGGTATTAAACAGACTTTAACGTAACTAGAGAAACGTTAATTCAATTGCGATATTAAAAAATTACCGCGTAAATAAATAAAGGCAAAATTCTTACCAGTACAAGTTTCGTCTCAACAAATAGCGAGTGGTCAACGATTTCCAACAAGATTTCAACCGATTTCCAACAAGATAACTTCAACAGAGCTTGAGAAACTTCGATGCAATTGTGATATTTACACGTTCTTAAATACTCTCGTTACAACAAAATACCCTTTGTTTCCGTTTCACCTTGAACGATCGTATCTACATCTCAATACACTGTATCTTTGTTTGCTAGTTGCCCTTGAACATTCGAGAACACAAACAAACCCATTTACTGTCATCATATCAATTAAATATCAATTAAACACCTGTGACTGGTACAATCTGGTACTGGTTTCAACAGAATCGAAAATGAACGTTATGTAATGAAGAAAGATACAAAAATTGTTTTCATATCTTTAATGTATTTAATAATCAAAGCGAATTGTACCATGACAAAATCGCAAGATTTAATACATAAAATCACACCTAAATTCAAAACAGAATTGCACAAACTCTAGAGAATACTAATAATATCTCAAACAAAATCCATTTGCTGTCATCACATCTATTAAGCAATTACCTTTAATACCTGTGACTGGTACAATCTAGTACATATTTTCAACAAAATCGAAAATATGCATTTTGCAGTAAACAAAGATGTAAAAATTATTTTCACCGTTTTAGTGTATTTAATAAACAAAACGATGTATCTTATAATCAAAAACGCATGTTTAATACATAGAATCACACCTAAATTCAAAACAGAACACAAATAATATCTCAAACAAAGACCATTGGTTGTCATCACATTTATTAAAATTATCTTCCAATGCTGTCATCACATTTATTAAACTATTATCTTCAACAAAATCGAAATATGAGATTTGTATTAAAATTTTGTAAAATTCTAACATTTTCTGTACAATTTTATCACATTTAACATATTTTCACGTTCTTTTGTAATTTTTGATTGCTTTGATTTCATCTTTACACACGAAAATATCGATGTACTTTAACTTGATCGTAATTTTGTTCTTTTAATTCAGAGTGCATCATCTCTAATATGTCTTCTATAAATCCCTTGAGGGTGTCGATAATTTCACATTTATATATCTCATCATCTATTCTATTGTACCAATCGCCATCTGGTGTCAAACCCATTATGATACACGAGTTACAAAACACACTTTAACCTTCAACTACCAACAATCGATACAATTTGTGTTGTGACAAAAACGCAATTTTAATATATAAAGAAACAATTTTTTCAAAATAAATTCAAAACAGAATTATGTAAATTTTAGACAACGCTAATAATAACTGAAACAAAACCATTTGCTGTCATCACATCTATTAAGCAATTATCTTATGGGTAATGATGGAATCTGATACTGCTAGCTTCAACAAAATCAAAATATAAGTTTTATTAGAAAATCTAAATGCAATTTTTTCAACACATTAATGTAGTGAATACTCGATGCGGTTTATGTTATTACAAAAATCGCAAGTTTTAACATATGTGAAACAAGTAAACGCAACAACAGTATGTTTCACTGGGTCAAAGGTTATATTTGCGCAAAAAATTGATCTATAAAATTCAAGTATTTGTTTCGTTTACTTCACTTGCAAGCATACACTTATCGCAAAGACAGTGAGAAAAAACGGTGAAACAAAGAAAAGATGGGAAAATGTCAAAAAGAAAGAGTTCTACGATACAAAAGACGCGAAGAAAAAAAGAAACAACGCAATATAAAATATATTAAAATATACAGTCATATTTGGAAAGAGGTTTGCGACGAGATGGTAGAGTTTATTGAAAAAGAAACAAAACAATTTGGAGAAATCTTCGAACTAAATAAAAAACAAATAGAAGAAGAAGAAAGAAGAAAAAAAGAAAAAGTAATTAGAAAATCTAAAGATTATTTAGACTTTATTTTTTTAGATGTTGACATGTCTGACAATGAAAAACAGTTGCATGTTAATCGTCTAAACAAAATATTTGAAGAGTTATATTAAAATCGTTATATGAACTATATTTCATCACTTTGAAGTTCTTCATCCAACTTAGCTTGTGCTAATATTAACTTTACTTGAGTATTTTCTTTTATTTTTTCATAATCAGTTAACGAATTGTTTAAACAATCGCATTCATCTTGTAAATCTTGAACATCTTTTAAATATTCAATATGCTTTGCTTCATTTTGCTCTTTCTTTTTTTCCAACTCATCTTTTAAAGCTTGAATTTCTTTTGAAAACTCGCTCAATTTTGCTTCATTTTGCGTTAGCTTCTCTCTCGTTTCTTCTAATTCACTCTGCAAGTCAAGTATTTGTTTTCTAAAATCGTTAAGTTTTTTATAATTTTCGCTAAGTTCGATGTTTACATCATCATCATCATCATATATAATAAAATTTTCTTTTGAGCCAATGCGATGTGTTAGGACTTTCATCTTCAGATGAATTTGGAGTTGAAATGTGTGATGTATTTGCGTTTGATTCTTGTGATTCCATTTTATAAACAAACTTAACAAATATATGACACGTTAGTTCTTCAATGCATACAATTTCAAATAACAGGTCTTTTATATACCGCACCAATATTAAAAACCAAAAATTCAAGCAATGCAAATATGAAGCGTTCAAGGTTATCGTGCATGTAATAACCATATATAGTAATAAAACATGTAGTAATTCTTCATTGACGTCAAAAATGCAAAGCATCTCAATTAGTAACTTCTAGACACTCAGTAATGTCAATCAACTTGTAAAGTCAAGGTTATATTCTAAATTTAAACAAAAAATGGTATCAGATTGTACCAAGTACAACCAAGGCTATGTAGCAAGTTCATCCAAGGGTAATCATGCCATAAATAGATTAAATGAAAGGAAATACAATTTTTATATCAAATTCCAGTAGTATATAAGAGCTTGCTCGTTAAAATTTCTTTATTATAAAGAAAAATGGGATCAAACGTGTCATATGAAGATTTTTACTTTATTTGAAAGATAAAAGAAACAAAAATCGTTTCGATTTGTTTATAAAAAGAAATAAAGAAAAAAATTTAAAAGCAAAAGAAAATCAATTTCAAGAAGAAAATCAATTTCAAGAGAATAATGAATATCTCTCTCTACATACACCCATACCGAATTGGATAAATAACGAGAAAAATTCTGAGACAAGTTGCATCGAAAATCAAAATCGTATATCATCATCACCAAATTCTCCACAACCCATGGATGAAGATACAGCAGAAAAGAGTGATGGTAAAAGTCCTTTGAATACTTATAACGATAATATTCAAAATCATCTCCTTTACCCATAATTAATAATGTATATTCAACAAAAGATTCTCCTACTAAAAAATACAACTCTTATGAATATCATGTCTCCAATCACAACTACAAGTATGATGTCACCAAACACGAGTCTTTCTTAAATTACAATGTCCCCACACCGCGCACTTTTTAAGAGAACTTGAGAACATTGAATTTAATCAAGATCAAGGATTACAACTCCTCCCAATAATAATACTGTGATTCAAAATCAAGGAAATACATCTCCTCCTCCTGAACAAATGAATCAAGATCAAGATCAAGTATTTGCTCATCCCGATCTAGTATTTACAAGTCCTCCTCATAATCTTAATGAATGGGTAGGAAAAAAGACAATTAATGGATGCTACTGAAAGTATAAAAAAAGAGGACGTCCGACCAAAAAAAACTTGAAGAATACAACAACGAAATCGGAAAAATCCTGAATACTCTTGTAATATGTTATCTTTCAACAATGGACAAAATTTTGTTAATAGACAATTTTATTCACTTATAAAGGAAATATAATATGTAAAATGAGGAAGAAGCCAATTTTTAATTGATCTGTTTGAGAGAAGAAAAAATTACTTGATCAATTAAAGAACTCAACCAAGAAATTAATTTAAACAACACAATGGAGTATTTTTAGAAAAATGTCTTAAAATTCTTTATATATACATCAAATTGTAAATACTTCATCTAATACTTTATATAATACTTCATATAATAAAAAATTCATGTTTTTGTATTTTATTGAGGGTAGTATCAGGTTGTACCAGACACGGTTCTTAAAGATGCTCGCTTAATTGATGGAATGGTTGTTGGTGTTAATAAATCAGTTCTACATATCGGACAGTTAGAAAATCCTTGTAATAATAATTGTAAACAATCAAAATGTATCTTGTGACCACATTTTAACATTCCGATTCCAGTTAATGTATCTTCCAAACATATCATACATTGAACATGTTCGTTTTTGCATATATGATATTGATTTTTTCCTTTTTCCTTTTCGAAACACAATCCACAAGCATCACAATGAAATGATCTATGTAATTTAACTCTACAAACACCATTTTACAATGATAAGGATCTTTCGAATAATCATCGTAAACCTTACATTTGTCACAAAATAATCAGCCAACTTTTCTTACACTTGAAACAATATTGATGAATTCCTTGCTCAAATCCACAATAATAATTACACATTATCCAGGAAATATCTTTTGATTGACTTTTTATTGCAAAAATGATCTTTATTATGACAATGATGACATGGATAAAATCTTTCACAACATTTAAAATAAAAGAACAATTTTTTAGAGTGTATACAATTTGTAAACATACATTGATACTTCTGTATCCGAGACATTTTTCATCAATCTGTTTTTACATGGAGGGTTAATATCACATAATTGTGGAAAATATTTTTCAACATTACTGTTCATATCTACTTTCATTTGTTCGAAATGTTGATGATTATCATCATTTTCATCCAAATATTTTTTAATACTTTTAATAAATGCTTCAATAAGTGATTTTTGTTCAAAGATATATTTCTTTTCAGTTGCATCAAAAATCACATTCTTAAATTATCTTCTGACATTCATCAATAACATCAAAAACCCTGCACTGCTTTTTCCAACTCAAAATAACATCTGAAGATAGAAACACTTTATTCGAAATATAAACATCAGCATCATCATCAGGAGTTAAGAAAAATACTATAGTTCTGCTTTGCCAATCCGCCATTATCACCAGCAAGAAATGATACTAAATATCTAACACTCAAATGTCAATCAAACTTCGTCTTAAATATATTTTCTACATCATCTGGTAAACTGAAGCGATCTGGTTGTCGCATGATGATTGCGGTGATATATAATACTTTATCCATATTAAATTTGCATTTGAAGACCGCAACCATTTTCCAAAATTTCAGCAATTAATACAAATTCTGTACAAAACAGTCATTTACCAGTAGAGAAATTATATTATGCAATATCTGCTACTTTTACCATCTTATATATCCATATAGTTACTATTACAATTTTTTCAATAATATTTTTAAAACCTTTAATTAAATCCAATTGTGTGTTTTATAAAATTCTTTTCATCATGATAATAAAGTAGTCTTCCAATTTTTCTATAAATATGTCAATACTATCTTTTCGCTGATTATCATCCCTTCATCATATAATTTGAAATTAAATTTTCTTCCATCTTCAATTTCTTTATTAAAAATAATCATTCCACCACCATCAATGAATTTAGATACATTCTGATTTCATAATAATTTGACTTAAATCTTTTCTTCATCAAAATCTTCATCGCGCTCAAATATAAGTAGTAACATGATTTGAAGATTTTGCCATTATCAATTAGACAGCAAAACATTCAAATGAAAAATAAATCTTTTTATTGAGATTTTTACATTAAAAGAGTGATAAAAGGGTAAGAAATTCAATTTTTAAAAAATAAAAAAAATATATGAAAAATTAGAAATTCAATTTTTTATAAAATAAAATATGTTTTTTATAAAATAAGAAATATGTTTTATTTATTTACTAAAAGTGTAATATATAAATCCTTAATATCAATGTAGAGTGAATATACCACATTGGTATTGATAAAGAAAGATGGAAAAAATGATGTGGATAACCCTTCAAAAATTATGGTGGTTTTGGAAATATTTCATATGGAAAACCAAACATTTTTAATTTAATAATTTTAATTCACACCGTATTTCTCCTCTAAAATATGTAAGCTTAATCAACATGTTAAAATGTATCTATGTGAAATTGAATCTTCATAAATTCAAAAAGTTTTTCTAGATTTAACAAAATAATACCTAAATGGAGAAATAAAAATTGAAAGAAAGACTTACAGAGAAAATTGATGAATTTATAAATT
>NW_025813507.1:152500-195939 GCF_021976095.1 Xenia sp. Carnegie-2017 | reverse complement strand
AATCGTTCTTGTAAAATACTATGACAAACTGGTCACTTTTCTTTTTCTTCTTTCAAAATCTTTATATGAAACACGAAGTTCATGTAATTTAAATCAGGCTTGCTTAGAACTTTAGAAAAATAAATATTTGAGAACGTAATTCAAATCTTTTCATCACATTTAAACAAAATGTTTACCTCGTTCAGAATCAATGAATTTTAAAAAGTACCCCCAAACTGTGTGACAAAGTTTTCATCAATATATATCTCTTCTGTCCTTTCATTGACAAATGGGATTTCTACATTTCTTTTCCTATATTACTTACTATATCTTCAAACATATCAATTCACAACCAAAATTGAAAAATGGGTATAGTGTAATATGCTCAAAAAAGTTACAATCATTTTTTTAAATAAGATGATTCTGTTAGAAGTATTATACAAAATTTGAAAATTACTCTCTATTTATACAAGTCATTTAGCGAAAAGAACTATCTTTATTTTAATAAAAATATATTTCAGAAATAAAATTAAATATTTACATCATATATTGTTGTCAGTTCATTGGGAAAAATATCTTTCCTAATTCTTACATTATGTTTACTTTTTATATGATTGTCGAAAACAATATAACCATGATCATTCTCATTCATATCGTCTATTAAACATTCCATGAAATTTTTTGATAAACCCTTATTAAACAATAATGTTTTAAATTCTATTATCTCCTACATTATTGAATACAATGTATTGACTATTTGTTCTAGCTGTTCTTAATTTTGTATTTCCGTAATTTAAATTTTGACATGTAAATATGATAGAAAATCCTCATGATGACAGTCTCGTGTAGCAATTTCATCCATTTTTTGTATTATCTTTATTATCCGTTGCATTAATCATCAAATCGTCCAGTATTATTAATGTTTGATTTCCTAATTTTGTTTTATGTCAGTTGAGGGTATGTGTAATTTGCATTTGATAAATTCGTAATTTTGCAGGGCTGTATTTTTTTGTTCATTAATAATAGATTTTATTTCGTCAAACATTTCTTGATAACTAGACGAGTAATAATATGTTTTGTAAAGAGGGTTCAAAGATTTCATCATTAAATTTTATCAATTCTTTTATAAAATGTGTTTTTCCACATTGTGATGGTCCACAAATAGTCATCATAAAAGGATGTTGAAATTTTACAACTGGTTTATATATCATATTTTCAATCTAAAAATAACCATAAGGAATTGTAAAAAAATTATCTAATACTATACGTTTATCAAAAGTGAATGCAAACTTTTTCACTTCTTCGTTTAAAAATACATTTTGTTGGTTATCACGTGATATTTTTTCTTTATAAATTACTTCAATTATTTTTTCATTATCTTTTACACACTCATTTATCGAATCAAATGTTATTTTCTTTTCCCATCACCCTTTAAAGAAAATCCTTTCGCATGCACTATTTCATTATTTTTATCTGTTTTAAAAGAATAACTTTTTGGTCCTGTAGAACAAAATGATTTAATATATTCACCATTTTTTAATTCGTTAGTAAGGTCACCTAGGTAATTACCCGTTTTAATATCATTTCCATCAACACTAATGTTTATTGAATCGGTATCATAATATAAAACTTTGTCTTGCAGCTTATGTAATACATTTAAAAGCTCTAATCTTGCATAACTTGTTACAAAGAATAACAACATTACGATTGGGTAAAATTGACGAACATGTTTCATTTTTTATGTTGTTCTTAAAATATCCGAAGACACGATATTTAAAGAAGTTAATTCGTTAGTATGATTGTTTGCTAAATACAGTAGATCATATAGTTATTGATAAATGATACTGTAACTACATTATCATTTTGTGCAAACTTTCCCCATAATGAATTTAAAATCATTTTCATAATGGTACGAATACATATATTTTTCTTAATATTACTTCTATCTAATTGAATTCCTTCGTGTTCATAATAATCTAATATAAATTCATTTAATTTTTCCATTAACAGTTTTTCATCCCTAACAGTTTCATCCTCAGTTTCATTATAACATTCTTTAGGAATACCACTATTTTCTTGTTTTATTTTCATAAAATTGTCTACAAACCCTCCGAAAATTTTACCCCTGTTTTTATAATGATAAATTTCATATATTTTAATTATTCTATAATCACATTCAATAGCTTTATTTATTTCAACACTAGTCCATGTACCCTTAATGCTCTCTTCTTATCATTATGATTACATTTTCGATTTTTTTCCATAGCACAAGTGTAACATAGTGTAAATATTAATTTATTATCAATGCGTAAGGGTAAAACAGGAAATAAAAGTGTAGTAGGGGGTAATATACAACATTTAATTAACCCAAACACACTTCCGACATCAATATTTAAACATTCTTCCTCTAAATATATTTCGGGATGATTTAAAGGATATTCATACTTTTTTTGAACAAATGGATATAATGACGTAAAGTCAACATATTTAACCTTTTCATTTTCCTTCACTTCATAATATAAACATGAAGGTGATGTTCTACCACCATAATGCATCACGTGGATGCAACGGTAATACATTAAAAATTCCTCTTTCCTACTTTTTATTTCACTTATATTTTATCTTTTAAATATTCACATTCCCACATTTCGACTACATTATAATTATTTTCAATTAATTGTTTTGAAAACTGTTTTGTTTGCATTCGTAAAAAATACATTTTTCTTTTTCAAAGTATTATAATCATCATTATTAAAACATTTATTACAACCGTGGAAAAAACATCCGTGAAATTGATATACAGTATTGTTTTCTTCACAATACCCATCAACAAATCTACCTAGAATTTTTCTTTCTCCATTAATGGATAGTTTGTATTCTAAAGTGTAACCCATTTCATCTAATTCTGATTTAACTTCACTCAACCAACATAATGCTATTAAACTTTGCATGGTATTACCCCTGTACCCGAATGATGGAATTTGTGCAATTTTATCATCTTGTAAATAATTACTTCTAAATATTTTTAATGTTAAACCAGCAATTGTTATGCATGTTGTGTCGTAAAAGGCAAAATATTTGTAATGTTGTAGATCAAATTTGATTTTATACATCCAAGCCTTAGAATATTAACATCATTACTACAATAATAATAAATTGCATCTCGAAATACGTATTCTTTTTCACATTGTTTGTCATACCATGTGTTAAAATCGTTTTTATCATTTTCTGAAATATCAAAGTATTTTTTATCAATCATATTCCCCCTATACGTCAGATCAAAAAATTTGTATGGGTGATATCCTTTTACAATGTTATCAATTTCAAGTGATTTTGGAAAGTCTGCTAATTTCATGTTTAAAAATGAATAACTATCAATAATTTGCAGATTAATTTCTTTTATTTTTAAAGATAAAATTTTATTCCCGTTCATAACAGTTTCCGGAATTAAATTTTTTTCTGTCAATAAGTATTTTAATAAAAATATTGTATCAAATCTACCACCATTATGTGCAATCCAAACAGAATTTTTTTGTTCTAACATAAACTGAGCTAACCGTGATGTTACATCATCATTATTACAATCAAAGACAAATTGACGATAACCACAACAGTCAACAGGGTCAATTGATAAGTCAGTAATATAATCCATATCGGGTAAAAATACTCAAATTTTTATGAAATGGAATTTTTCACATTTACGACATACTTTTGAACAACACAATAGAATGGTATCATTAAATTATTTTCATCTGTTTTGTTTCAAAATCAAAAGAAAATAACGTTGGTGTAGACTTATACTTATTAAATTCTAAGGGTTTGATATGACATTTATGTTGTTTGTCCAAATATTTTCTACAATGAGCACAATATGTTTTTGACAATCATGTAAAACAACCTTATTTTTTAACAAAGAAAATCTTGGAACAATTTTATTACATGTATTACAAAAAAAAAATTTTTGACATGGTGTGACTTTAATACTATTCTTATTTTTAAACAATTTATTAAACAAATGTTTCCGGAAACAATCTGATGATTTGAAAATTATATTACATTCGGTGCATTGAATAGAAAAATTTGCTTCTTTTTTACAGTTTGAATAACATTTTAAACATGTGTCTTCATTTTTACAAATATGAGAATCCGCATACTCGTCAAATTTCAAATAATGCATGCATTTAAAGCAAAATAAATCCAATTTTAAATTAGAAAAAAGTTTAGGATTTAAGATTAAGTCATAGTGGGAATCATTTAACCATAAAAAAATAATTTTATCACTAATGTGAAAGGAATCATGATTACTCACTCTTGAGTCATAAATTATTGTATCTAATTTATCTTTAGAAAAAATCACCAAATGAAAATTATCTTTTTTTAAGTAGTTTTCGTAAACTAAATTTAATTAATGGCGACACTTCCTTCTGATAATTTAGCTTTATAAAATGATTTAACTTCGTCTACAGTAATTATTTCATCAACTGTTTTATTTAAATTTTTTTAAAAATTGTTAGTTTTCATCATTATTAATAAACTTTTCCAACTAATACAGCCACAGCAAAACAACAATTTTTAACTTGAGTTTGCAATTTGTCACACTTAATTTGCAAAATACCATTTCTAACTTCTCTTTGATGTTTCAATATTGGACGATTTGTTTTACCACCCCCCCCTACTATCATCATCAGGATTTAAATTATAAATAAGTTTTTGTTTTGTTTTTCCGAATTGGTCTTTTTTTTCCTAAATGAGATTTTCTCATTTTTATATTGATGTGGGACAATCATAAGACATACATTAGTTTTCTAATCATTATTTAAAAATTCTGAAATATTACTTTGTATATTATGTTCAAAAGTATCTAATAATCTCTGTATAGTAAATTCCTTTAGGGTAATAAGGATGTTGAAAAGGTTTTAACGGTTTCGAAAAAATCTAATTAAATCATTCTATTTTACGTTAATTTTGCTATATTGAGCAAATATTGTAATATTTTTGAAAATTGTTTCAAAAAATCTGGTAAACTGTTGAAATTGTTTTTTTTTATAAAAATTTGATATATGTGATCCTTAACTTCACCATTTAATGTAAAAATGGTATTTTTATATTGTAAATCAATTAATTTTTTATTTTTTTTGATGTATTCAATTTTTTCACCAATTTTTGAATGAAATATACTAACTATTTTCTTTATTTCATCATTCGAAATAATTTTCATTTTTTTTCTTCTTCTTCAATTTCTTCATTTTTCCGTTTTGACATGGTTTGGGTTTTTCTTTTTTATTTTTTCTTTATTATTTTCTTTTTCCTTTATTTTTTCTTCACCGTCTACATTATCATGATAATCAATTTCATTTTCGGAACCTTTTATACACATGCAGTTTAGATTTAATTTTATAAGCGGTGTATCGTTGGATGGTTTACACATAGAACTACCCATTGCTAAAATTAATTAACAAAATGGCTGGAGAAACACTATGTTATATAGAAGTTCATTTATTCTTAAATGAAAATGAAAAAAAAAATAAAAAATAATAAAAGAGCTAGTACTAAATGTACCTATCAAATACTGGATAATAATAAATGTATTTTATTCTCACCTTTCTTATTTCATCAATCAATTCAAGATTGGAAATCAGATGATAATGATGATAATTCTGTAAGGTATTATGATGTCAATTCATTAAAAAAGAATTTTCTTTTTTTAAAAAAAGAAATATATAATCTCGAGTCAAATCATTCTGATATATGTTTTAAAATTGAGAAATTAATAGAATATATTGAAACAAATATTGAACTTTATGCTGGAATAAGATTAATTTACTAAAAAATGAAACAAAGTATACGAAAAGTACAACAATGTGATGGAATTACCTTAAAAAATGTAAGATGTCGAAAAAAAACTTCAATGACCAATTTATGTTGGATTCACTTGGGAAAAAAGTTTAATTTAAGAATTAAAACTTCAAACATTTCAAACGGTAAAGGATTATTTGCACAAAAAAAATCCGAAAAACAAAAAAAATTGCAAATTATACAGGAAGACATCTTACCTCAAGTCAAGTAATAAGAAAATATGGTGATGGTTTAGCAGAATACGCAATTTGCGATAAAGGAAAATGTGTTGATGCTAATGAAACAACTGATGGAGCACCAAGATATGCAAATGATGCTCGAGGGCTTTAAAACAACTCGTTTTTACTTGGAAAAAAATTTAATTATTTCTTAAAATCATCAAAAAACATTAAACCACACCAAGAAATATTTACTAATTATGGTAGAGAATATTGGAAAAAAAAAGTAAAAAAGTAAAATAATTTGTAAATAAATAATATTTTTTTATTGAATAAAAATATATTTTTTACATAAATGTTTTTTTAATTAATTAATTAAGTACACAAATTGATTTCAACTAAAATATCGATCCCAATATTGGTGCTAACAATGGTAATATTCCTCCTTTTTGACCTCTTCTTTTACCCCACATACATCTGACCTCTATATGCACCTTTACCCAATTGATTATTTGCAATTTCAAATGCTTTATCCATTAAGGGTGAATTTACAAATTTTTTTGCTTTAGAACCCAGTATTCCTGATTTTGCTATAGCTCTGGCAGCTTTTGCAGATTTTAACGCTAAATGTTTTTTACTTAATGCTTTTTTAAATCCTGATTTAAGTGTATTGCGAATTTTAGAAAATTTAATAAATCCTCCTTTTGTCGTCTCCTCCTCTTTGCCGTCTCCCATTTTTAGTAATTTTAAAAAATATTATTTCAGAAATTTAAAATGTGATTTTGTAAAAAATCTATATATATGTTATAACAATTGTACTACTTCTGCATAAATAAACAGATATTGCTTCCATGCATATATTTATTGAATTTGCTTACTATTTATTTTACTTATTTATTCTTTTTAAAAATAAAATAAAAATGTATAAAAGAAACGAAAAAGAATTAAAAAGAAAATATAGAAAAAGCACAAGAGGAGGAATTATTGGTGGACTAGCAGGATTGGCATTAAAGGTATTGTTCCAGCTATAACCGGTGGAGTTGTTAAAAAATATTTAAATAATAAATTAATAAGGAATAATTTCTTTCTGATGAAACAAAAATGTAAAAGGAAAAGAAAAGGAAAATTATTGTATAAGAGGATCAATAAAAATAAAACAAAAGGAGGTGGTTATTTAAAGACAATGATGAATGAAAAGAAAAAATAGAAAAAATATTTAATTAATCAATTATTTCCATTAAAATTTGAAAAATAATTCGTGTCTATCAAGTCCATTTTTTTAAAATAAATAAAAATATCATTGATGTATGAAAATTAGGATCTTATCAAATATTAAACCAGTTTGTTCAAACGTTAAAAAGCGTTGTTAATGTAAAATTAGGTTTTTCTAATTGTTTACATTTTATAATAAGTAAAGTTATAAAATCATCAAACAATATATTACAATATTTACAAGATAATATATGGCGTGCATAATCCGTATAAATTTCGTTTTCTATTAAAAACTTATAAATTACATCTTTATTTACATTTTTCAATTTTATTTTTTCAATTGTATTAAAAAATTTTTTGCAAGATATATAAATTTTACATTACTAACATGTTGAAAATATCTATATATCCCATTACACTCTAAACCTAAATGAAAACTATCTTTTACAACCTGAGAATCATGCAAATAAATGTTGAAATAATCATATAAAATTATATTCGTTTGTTTATTTACATTAAAATAATGATATCTGCAACAAAAATTTTCATTAAATAATAATATTTTTTTATGTTGCATATAAACTTTGGGTAACCAATAAGTCGAAATTAAATAAAGATGTTCGGTATTTTCATTCTCCCAACAACGTATTATCCCTACTGTTCCATATAGAAATTCAATGAAATCTACATTTTGAAGACGGAATTGAATTTTCATTATTTGAAAAAGATTTAAAATAAAGCGAATATTTTAAATCTTCTACAGTTGGTTTAATTTTAAGCACTTTCATTAGTGACGAAGTTCTTTTCAATTTTAATAAACAACTGCATACAAAATACAACGGATATAACAATGGATGACCGGGATATTCGTTCAATAAAATGGCAAATACTTGGATAGATAAAAAATCCATATCGTTAAACTATAAAAATATAATAAACGTTAATTCTTTCGAGGTTATGTAATGGGTGAAATACAAAAAACGGTATCAAATATAACCAATTTCTTTGTCACTATGTTATCTGGAAAGAAATACTAATAAAACCATTTAAAATGAAACAATTGATTTTTAATAGCATATTCATTTATATACATTGTATAGTTAGAGTTAATATCAACTCGTGGTTTATATTGATTATAATAAAAATTACAAGTGTCCACCAAAATGTCCTACACGACAAAAATATATCCATTGTGATCTATAGCAATTGTTAATAACTTTTGATAATGTTTTCCATTATTTATTCCAAAAAATTACTAAAAAAAGTATCATTAATTTAGTTTAACTTTCATAGCTTTTTGTCAGATATTATTTTTCTTTTCTGACCTTTGTTTTATTAAATTCAATTTATCATTAATATTCTTCTTCCATATAATTGTCTTCTTCTTCAGTATCATTATCGTCTTTTTAAACCCACAAATTTTATTCAACAATCCATTTGGGTTTAAAAGCAATCCATATTTCCTTTTTCAAAATTTTAATAGAAAATTGTCTTTAATTTGAAAATGATCCTTTCTGTATCTTTCCACGAATAAAATGAAAGAAATCAGCTTCAATATAGTCCAGTATTAATTTTGCTAAGCTTAACTTGAACCTTACACAATAATAGCACTTTTGACAGTTCTGAAATTTACTTCGCCGAGTTCTTTAAATAAGCTCATAACTCTTTTTTTCGAAATAACCCATAATTTTCCTAGCAAAAAATTAACATAAAATCTCTTGTTCTTTTTAAAACCCTGATTCTTTGGATTATACGCATAAAAATATTTAAAACTTTATCAAGATCTTTAATATCATAAAAGTTCTTTTCATATCGACTAACTTTATAATAAAATGATTTTTCATCCATTTAAAAATTCTAAGGGTAGGTGATATACGTCTTTACAATAACAATTTATAATAAAACCCAGTGTGATATTTCATCAGTATGACGCAAATACTCTTTCAAATGATCCATTAATTGTTTTCTATACCGTGTGATCATCTATAATTTTTTACATAAATAATATCATACTTCGTAAGTAAAAGCAAATAATATTTAAATTTTCACCTTTATTTCAAACAGTGTATACTCCTTCCAATAAACACACTTTAGCGTAGCTATAGAATGTTCAAAACCCAATTTACTGATGATACAAATTGTCTCGTTTTCAATACATCATCCACAATAAAAATCGGAAAAGCATTCAAACTTTTCACCATATTCATTGTCCCAAACCAGTCTAACCAATCTTTCATTTGTAAACAAAGACATGGATAAAACCTTGAATTAGTTGGTATGTTACACATTCTAAATTTTACCAAACTCCAATTTACTGATGATATAAATTTTTTCGTTTTAATATATCGCTTTCCAATAAACAGATTTTAACGTAACTAGAAAATACAATTATTATTAAGAACTATCTCAAAAATAAACGCAAATGGTATTAAACAGACTTTAACGTAACTAGAGAAACGTTAATTCAATTGCATATTAAAAAATCAAAAATAAATAAAGGCAAAATTCTTACCAGTACAAGTTTCGTCTCAACAAATAGCGAGTGGTCAACGATTTCCAACAAGATTTCAACCGATTTCCAACAAGATAACTTCAACAGAGCTTGAGAAACTTCGATGCAATGTGATATTTACACGTTCTTAAATACTCTCGTTACAACAAAATACCCTTTGTTTCCGTTTCACCTTGAACGATCGTATCTACATCTCAATACACTGTATCTTTGTTTGCTAGTTGCCCTTGAACATTCGAGAACACAAACAAACCCATTTACTGTCATCATATCAATTAAATATCAATTAAACACCTGTGACTGGTACAATCTGGCACTGACTTCAACAGAATCGAAAATGAACATTATGTAATAAAGAAAGATACAAAATTGTTTTCATATCTTTAATGTATTTAATAATCAAAGCGAATTGTACCATGACAAAATCGCAAGATTTAATACATAAAATCACACCTAAATTCAAAACAGAATTGCACAAACTCTAGAGAATACTAATAATATCTCAAACAAAATCCATTTGCTGTCATCACATCTATTAAGCAATTATCTTTAATACCTGTGACTGGTACAATCTAGCACATATTTTCAACAAAATCGAAAATATGCATTTTGCATTAAACAAAGATGTAAAAAATTATTTTCACCGTTTTAATGTATTTAATAAACAAAACGATGTATCTTATAATACATAGAATCACACCTAAATTCAAAACAGAACACAAATAATATCTCATATTAAAAATTATCTTCCAATGCTGTCATCACATAGATTAAAGTATTATCTTCAAAAAATCGAAATATGAGATTTGTATTAAAATTTTGTAAAATTCTAACATTTTCTGTACAATTTTATCACATTTAACATATTTTCACGTTCTTCTTGTAATTTTTTGATTGCTTTGATTTCATCTTTACACACCCGAAAATATCGATGTACTTTAACTTGATCGTAATTTTGTTCTTTTAATTCAGAGTGCATCATCTCTAATATGTCTTCTATAAATCCCTTGAGGGTGTCGATACGAATTTCACATTTATATATCTCATCATCTATTCTATTGTACCAATCGCCATCTGGTGTCAAACCCATTATGATACATGAGTTACAAAACACACTTTAACCTTCAACTACCAACAATCGATACAATTTGTGTTGTGACAAAAAAACGCAATTTTTAATATATAAAGAAACAACTTTTTTCAAAATAAATTCAAAACAGAATTATGTAAATTTTAGACAACGCCATAATAAGAACTAAAGCCATTTGCTGTCATCACATCTATTAAGCAATTATCTTATGGGTAATGATGGAATCTGATACTGGTAGCTTCAACAAAATCAAAATATAAGTTTTATTAGAAAATCTAAATGCAATTTTTTTCAACACATTAATGTAGTGAATACTCGATGCGGTTTATGTTATTACAAAATCGCAAGTTTTAACATATGAAACAAGTAAACGCAACAACAGTATGTTTCACTGGGTCAAAGGTTATATTTGCAAAAATTGATCTATAAAATTCAAGTATTTGTTTCGTTTACTTCACTGTGCATACACTTATCGCAAAGACAGTGAGAAAAACGGTGAAACAAAGAAAAGATGGGAAAATGTCAAAAGAAAGAGTTCTACGATACAAAAGACGCAAAAGAAACAACGCAATATAAAATATATTAAAATATGTCATATTTGGAAAGAGGTTTGACGAGATGGTAGAGTTTATTGAAAAGAAACAAAACAATTTGGAAGAAATCTTCGAACTAAATAAAAAACAAATAGAAGAAGAAGAAAGAAGAAAAAAAAAGAAAAGTAATAGAAAATCTAAAGATTATTTAGACTTTATTTTTTTGATGTTGACATGACAATGAAAAAGTTGCATGTTAATCGTCTAAACAATATTTGAAGAGTTATATTAATCGTTATATGAACTATATTTCATCACTTTGAAGTTCTTCATCCAACTTAGCTTGTGCTAATATTAACTTTACTTGAGTATTTTCTTTTATTTTTTCATAATCAGTTAACGAATTGTTTAAACAATCGCATTCATCTTGCAAATCTTGAACATCTTTTAAATATTCAATATGCTTCGCTTCATTTTGCTCTTTCTTTTTTTCCAACTCATCTTTTAAAGCTTGAATTTCTTTTGAAAACTCGCTCAATTTTGCTTCATTTTGCGTTAGCTTCTCTCTCGTTTCTTCTAATTCACTCTGCAAGTCAAGTATTTGTTTTCTAAAATCGTTAAGTTTTTATAATTTTCGCTAAGTTCGATGTTTACATCATCATCATCATATAATAAAATTTTCTTTTGAGCCAATGCGATGTGTTAGGACTTTCATCTTCAGATGAATTTGAGTTGAAATGTGTGATGTATTTGCGTTTGATTCTTGTGATTCCATTTTATAAAAAACTTAACAAATATATGACACGTTAGTTCTTCAATGCATACAATTTCAAATAACAGGTCTTTATATACGCACCAATATTAAAAAACCCAAAAAAATTCAAGCAATGCAAATATGAAGCGTTCAAGGTTATCGTGCATGTAATAACCATATATAGTAATAAAAACATGTAGTAATTCTTCATTGACGTCAAAAAATGCAAAGCATCTCAATTAGTAACTTCTAGACACTCAGTAATGTCAATCAATTGTAAAGTCAAGGTTATATTCTAAATTTAAACAAAAATGGTATCAGATTGTACCAAGTACAACCAAGGCTATGTAGCAAGTTCAAGGGTAATCATACCATAAATAGATTAAATGAAAGGAAATACAATTTTATATCAAATTCCAGTAGTATATAAGAGCTTGCTCGTTAAAATTTCTTTATTATAAAGAAAAATGGGATCAAACGTGTCATATGAAGATTTTTACTTTATTTGAAAGATAAAAGAAACAAAATCGTTTCGATTTGTTTATAAAAGAAATAAAGAAAAAATTTAAAAGCAAAAGAAAATCAATTTCAAGAAGAAAATCAATTTCAAGAGAATAATGAATATCTCTCTCTACATACACCCATACCGAATTGGATAAATAACGAGAAAAATTCTGAGACAAGTTGCATCGAAAATCAAAATCGTATATCATCATCACCAAATTCTCCACAACCCATGGATGAAGATACAGCAGAAAAGAGTGATGGTAAAAGTCCTTTGAATACTTATAACGATAATATTCAAAAATCATCTCCTTTACCCATAATTAATAATGTATATTCAACAAAAGATTCTCCTACTAAAAAAAATACAACTCTTATGAATATCATGTCTCCAATCACAAGTACAAGTATGATGTCACCAAACACGGAGTCTTTCTTAAATTACAATGTCCCCACACCGCGCACTTTTTTAAGAGAACTAGGAGACATTGAATTTAATCAAGATCAAGGAATTACAACTCCTCCCAATAATAATACTGTGATTCAAAATCAAGGAAATACATCTCCTCCTCCTGAACAAATGAATCAAGATCAAGTATTTGCTCATCCCGATCTAGTATTTACAAGTCCTCCTCATAATCTTAATGAATGGGTAGGGAAAAAAAGACAATTAATGGATGCTACTGAAAGTATAAAAAAGAGAGGACGTCCGACCAAAAAACTTGAAGAATACAACAACGAAATCGGAAAAATCCTGAATACTTTGTAATATGTTATCTTTCAACAATGGACAAAATTTGTTAATAGACAATTTTATTCACTTATAAAAGGAAATATAATATGTAAAATGAGGAAGAAGCCAATTTTTAATTGATCTGTTTGAGAGAAGAAAAATTACTTGATCAATTAAAAGAACTCAACCAAGAAATTAATTTAAACAACACAATGGAGTATTTTTAGAAAAATGTCTTAAAATTCTTTTATATACATCAAATAAATATCATCATATATACTTCATAAAAATTCATGTTTTTGTATTTTATTGAGGTATATCGTTGTACCAGACACCTAAAGATGCTCGCTTAATTGATGGAATGGTTGTTGGTGTTAATAAATCAGTTCTACATATCGGACAGTTAGAAAATCCTTGTAATAATAATTGTGTCAAACAATCAAAATGTATCTTGTGACCACATTTTAACATTCCGATTCCAGTTAATGTATCTTCCAAACATATCATACATTGAACATGTTCGTTTTTGCATATATGATATTGATTTTTCCTTTTTCCTTTTCGAAACACAATCCACAAGCATCACAATGAAATGATCTATGTAATTTAACTCTACAAACACCACATTTTACACAATGATAAGGATCTTTCGAATAATCATCGTAAACCTTACATTTGTCACAAAATAATCAGCCAACTTTTTCTTACACTTGAAACAATATTGATGAATTCCTTGCTCAAATCCACAATAATTACACATTATCCAGGAAATATCTTTTGATTGACTTTTTATTGCAAAATGATCTTTATTATGACAATGATGACATGGATAAAATCTTTCACAACATTTAAAATAAAAGAACAATTTTTTAGAGTGTATACAATTTGTAAACATACATTGATACTTCTGTATCCGAGACATTTTTTCATCAATCTGTTTTACATGGAGGTAATTATATATATACACATCTTCACCTATTCAGCTACATAGGAAAATATTTTTTCAACATTACTGTTCATATATACTTTCATTTGTTCGAAATGTTGATGATATATCATTTTCATCCAAATATTTTTTAATACTTTAATAAATGCTTAAATAAGTGATTTTTGTTCCAAGATATATTTCTTTTCAGTTGCATCAAAATTTATTATTAAATTATTTTCTTGACATTCATCAATAACATCAAAACCCTGCACTGCTTTTTCCAACTCAAAATAACATGTGAAGATAGAAACACTTTATTCGAAATATCAACATCAGCATCATCATCAGGAGTTAAGAAAAATACTATAGTTCTGCTTCGCCAATCCGCCATTATCACCAGCAAGAAATGATACTAAACATCTAACACTCAAATGTCAATCAAACTTCGTCTTCTTAAATATATTTTCTACATCATCTGGTAAACTGAAGCGATCTGGTTGTCGCATGATGATTGGTGATATATATAATACTTTATCTATATTAAATTTGCATTTGAAGACCGCAACCATTTTTCCGAAATTTCAGCAATTAATACAATAATTCTGTACAAAACAGTCATTTTAACAGTAAGAAATTATATTATGCAATATCCGCTACTTTTACCATCTTATATATATCATAGTTACTACAAATTTTTCAATAATATTTTATAAAACACTTTAATTAAATCCAATTGTGTAATGTGTTTATAAAATTCTTTTTCATCATGATAATAAAAGTAGTCTTCCAATTTTTCTATAAATATGTCAATACTATCTTTTCGCTGATTATCATCCCTTCATCATAATTTGAAATTAAATTTTCTTCCATCTTCAATTTCTTTATTAAAATAATCATTCCACCACCATCAATGAATTTAGATATATATTCTGATTTCATAATAATTTGACTTAAATCTTTTCTTCATCAAAATCTTCATCGCGCTCAAATATAAAAGTAATGCTATGATTTGAAGATTTTGCCATTATCAATTAGACAGCAAAACATTCAAATGAAAATAAATCTTTTATTGAAGATTTTACATTAAAAGAGTGATAAAAGGGTAAGAAATTGAATTTTTTTAAAAAATAAAAAAAGAAATATGATGAAAAAATTGAGAAATTCGAATTTTTTTATAAAAATAAGAAATATGTTTTTTTATAAAAATAAGAAATATGTTTTTTTATTTATTTACTAAAAAAGTGTAATATATAAATCCTTAATATCAATGTAGAGTAGATAACCACATTGGTATTGGATAAAGAAAGATGGAAAAAAATGATGTGGATAACCCTTCCAAAAATTATGGTGGTTTTGGAAATATTTCATATGGAAAACCGCCAACATTTCGTGAATTTAATAATTTTAATTCACACCGTATTTCTCCTCTAAAAATATGTAAGCAATCAACATGTACAAAATGTATCTATTGTGAAATTGAATCTTCTGTAAATTCAAAAGTTTTTTCTGAATTTAACAAAATAATACCAGTAATAAATGGAGAAATAAAAAAAATTGAAGAAAGACTTACAGAGAAAATTGATGAATTTATAAATCATCTAAGAATAGAATTTGAGTTTAATATAAAAGAAATGTATGAAAAAGTAGAAAAGATATAAAGTAAGAAAAAAAGACAAACAAAAGATTTTATTAATTCAAAATAAAATTATTTGAGTAAAAATGTTTGTACTTATAAAAAAGAAATAAAAACCATAAAGGAGCATTACAATGATTGGTTACTAGTAATCATTGTGAGGCTTGCTTTCATGGTATTATTTACATGATGTAGAAACTGTAAATGCATCAAGACTAAATACAAGAGAAAATACTAAACCACTGAACTGTATTAACTATGTTGAAAAACATTCTGAGAAATATCCCAATGGAAAATGTATTTACAGCTACAATGCAAATGAATTTCTTTGGAGAGGAAATATTGTTCATTGGTTGAATAATCGACAAGAAAGAATTCAACAGAATCAACTTTATTATGAAGGAAATTATGAACTTTTTCAATTTCCATATAAATCAAATAGAGGTGAAGTTGAATATGTTCCCTATTCTTTTTATTTATGGATAAGGCAAAAAGAATATAAATATGTTGGTGTTTGCAATCGTTTGAAGTCGTTTTTTAAGAAATAACTCAAAGCAATAAAAGAAACCCTCATTTACAATGTGTGTGTGTACAATGTGCGACATAACGTCTTCTACAAATTCTTTGACATGCGTTTGTGTACAAATAGAAGATTGGATTAATTGGTTTTGGGACGACAAAGTTGGTGAAAAGACTGAGTCATATTTGCGTTTCTTTCTTGTCGATGATGTATTGAATCGAAACAATTTATACCATCAGTAAATTGGACTTTGGCAAAATTTAGGATGTGTAACATACAAACTGGATCAAGTTTTTATCCATGTCTTTGTATACAAATAGAAGATTGGCTTAACTGGTTTTGGTCCGATACTGAATTTGGGGAATTATATGAGTCCTTTTATCGATTTTATATTGTGGATTATGCATTGAAGCGTGACAATTTGTATGATCAATAAATTGGACTTTGGACTTTCCATATTAATCATTTTTAAAAAATTGGACTTTGGACTTTCATCAATGTAATTATTTTCTATTGTATTTGAAATATATATCTTTTTTTTATAAAATCTTCTTGTTTATGTATTTTATATTACTCTTATCCACTATTCTAATATATATATATGTATATTATCACTGGCTCACCCTTCTCTATTTTTATGTTTACTACCGCTGACTGCCTCAAAAACGATCCCCCCGGTTTTTTTTATTATAAGATGTATTATGACTCTTTTTAGACATAGTACATTTTATAATAAAAATAGTTGACCCTGCGATGATATATATATATATATTAGTTAACTACTTTGACTCTGAAGATGACTACCGCTAAGGTTGTTGAAACTTCAGTCAACATCAACAAAAACAGTCCTTCTAAGGACTGTCTACATTTACAAACAAAAAACGATTTTCCCTGGTTCAAACCATTTACTTTATTAAGTTATGTTTTAACCATTTCATGCTGATGTGCTTTTGAAAATACATATAACTTTAACCAAAAACATTTCAAAATATTTAGCTCTTTGCTACTTGAGGAAATAATCAGGAAATTTTGGTTCATAGTTTGAAACCATTGAGCAAAATATAGCTATACAATAGCCAGAAGAATTCAAGGAAATTCATTGGTCGAGAGCTATGACTATAAGAGGACAGATGCAAGTAATTGACGTCAAGGAAAATTTTTTGTGTTTGAATTACAAATAAATAGCAAATGTATTTTGATATTTACCTGAATTTATCCCTTGAGAGTAACTAGTTGAAGCAAAGATGTATTTGAGACAAAAAAAGGAAAAACTCCGATTTTCAAACATTTGTTTGTAATTTGTCTTCGATTAAAAAATTTCAGCAAAATTGATCAGCCATTGCTTGTGTATTTTGTTTGCCAATCACATTTTATAACGTGATTAAGCTAGCCAATAGCATTTCTTCAATTCTATAGATCACGTAAGCGTGATATTTGCAAGATCAAGACTTTTTAATGTTCCAAATGTTGGGGAACAAAAAAAACAAACGGTTTAATTTGGGAATTTTTTTTTTTTTTATTTCACTATATAAAACAAATAGATAATTATTTAACCGTTGTTTATAAAGTTATAGACGTAGAGATTACATTATGTTACAATGCCTCCTCTAGTACTATTTATTTAGCCCAAAATAGTGTAAGCTGTCCCCGGCGGCTCGTGGCCACTTTTTTAACTTTTAGGACTTTTCTAGGATTTCTAGGAATCTTGGATTTTTCAAACATCAGTCATAAAACGTCGGAGGCGCTCCTCACATGGGAGAGGGGTCTGAGGCATTGTCCCCTGAGAAATTTTGAATTTCAGAGCCTTAAAAATGCCATTTTCAGCGTTTTAGAGCAATACTAAATGTATTTTGTGGGCATCGTTTTTGCGTAAAAACAACACATTTTGCTTACGTTTTTCAAAAAATGAAGAACAATACTTGAATGTTTTGCCAAATATTTAGGCTCATTATCATGCCAAATATATGGCTATTAGCATGTCTGAACGTAAAATTTATTTTACAATAATGCTATTCAAAAACAGATATAGTCTTTAAGAATTTCTACCGTTGTCAGCATAGACCTAGAGACCCATTCAAACTCTATGTAATGAGTTAAGTTAGAAATTTGGTATTACAAGTGACAGTTCATAGATATAGAAAAGCTCAGAATTTAAACCATGCAAGTTTATTGTAACCTTTACCCATCTCCACATCAGTGCAGCAAATTCACCTTTGAGAAAAACTCAAAATTTTCTGCCAAGATTAAGCAAAAATTATCAGAATGAAAATTTGCAGTTAAGGACAGCTTAATGCCATAAATGTTTATTAGGCATTTCACTAGACTATTGTCTTCTGTAAGTATATGCAAGGTTTGCTATATAGCAATCACTAGTAGCATTGTATTTGCAAATCCAAGCAGAATGTAACCAACATGTATTTAATTATATAATTACATGAATGTGAAAATTGGTTCATGTGTCATGCTTACTGGTTATGATAAATATATTTTCATACTATCAAAGCTCGTTTAAATGTAAATCTGAAATAATTTAGTTTAGAAATTATAATGATCATCAAGTGATCATGAAAAATACTTTGCTGTTTTGCTAAATTTCAAGGTTTATCTGCATACATATAAAGACATTTTTATTTTATAGAAAATGCTTTTCATACATCATTTGCCCTTTGGAATTTATGGCAAACAATCTGTTATGAGCCGTAGATTAACACACCTTTACATCTCTACATGAGGTGTTCAGTTAGAAAAGGGGACAATATGTGACATGGGACAACATTTCATGTATGTGAAATACTCAGGTTTAATACCATTCTAGTCAAATTGCCAAAATAAAAAGCTTCATGGATCAGAAGACTCAAAATCACAAGCTATAGTAAACAACTTCTCATGTAATCAATATAAGTTTTCTCAAATTTTAAACAATATGTAGTCGAATGATTGAATGATCAATGATAATAAACTGAAAAGCCTTAAACATTTGTTTATGATAAAGTAAATAATAGTATGGTGCCTTATGGCTATAGATTTTTTGTCCATTGAAATATATTTGCAGGAATGCAGGATTTCGCTGCCATTTAACGGCCACGATTCCCCAAGCACTAAAGAAATCATAGCTAAAAGTCCTTTGGCAACAACAATTTTAGAAGCATCAATCTGCTTACCATACGCCATATTGACATAAATCGCATCACACACTCGCATAAATTGACTTTGATATATTACATTCATGCATACACTTTACTTGTCCTTTACTTACGATTTTGGATGTAAATTTTTGCTGATAAAACTCAAAACAATGTTGGCTTGCTTTTGAATATCAATGAGTGAAATGTCGCTCGCGAGATCGTCTTTGCCTCGCATTTACAATTTATCCATAAATTTTTCACCCTCTTGAAAAAATTCACAGTTTGGACAGCAGCATTCATGTCAATATATGAATTTTTAAAAGATTTCCATAAATTTCATCTGATTGTAGTTTAGTTTCTATCATGCTTATAAAAATTACTATGAAACGATCAAACATTCAATTCAGACAGTGAGCTTGACTATGTTAGTTCATTGGCTATTAGTCGAAATCCGTCAAACCAATCACAATAAAACAAAAATTCAAATGAACCAATTGTAAGATAGCAATTGGACTCCAGTATACGTCCGGCCACCCCTCTTATCAATCGAGATCATTCCAGACTGTCCACTGATCTGGCCATTGACCAATAAAATAAGCGTTTTTGGCGTTCATAGACTCCTTTATCCGTCGAACCAGTCAAGCCACCCCGCTTATAAATCGGTTATTCCAGGTCAATTAAAATTCCACTGATCTGGTTACCAGCGAGATATTCATTGGATTAGTCATTAGTTTTCAATAAATAAATGAAGCTGGATTTTAATCACGAAGTAAATGCGATAATAAAGTAAGAATAATTAATGAATTTTTAACTAATATGAATAGGTACTTTTTGAATTTCAAACATCAGTCGCGCGACGGATTTGACATATTCTAGATCCGCCCCAGATTAATTGTTATCTATTTTTTAACTGGGACGCTACCTTCATCCGGCAATTTGAAGCCGAATTTGACAGTAATGTTCCTAGTCTTTGCACACTTGTGATAAACACGTTCAAAACAAAATATTTCAGTGTTTTTAAAGAAACTGTTTCAAAAAGATGTAAAATTGTCCAACTTATTTATAGCAATAATTTTAGGTTAATGCATTATTATAGCAACCATTTTTGTAGAAAAAAACGAATATAACAAACTTAAACAAATACGGACATTTTCGATATTTCCCAAAGCTTTATTGTTATATAGACATTTCTTCAAAAATATTTAACCACTAATGAGAATGACATTAAAACACAATCGAAAAGCACCTTAACGTTAACAAATCTATGTTTTAAAGCACCATTTATAAAAAACATCGTAGTTTCTTCTCACTCGGGCCAGAGTGAATCCACGCACAAACCTTTTCCATTTGTAAGTTTCCTGCTTAAAAAAATATTAGTTCGCTAGGAAACTTAAATTTCCTATATTAAAAACACAAGAAAAGGCAATGAATGATAAAAATCCAATAATTTTCCTTTCTATAGCTTAGCCAAAATTCTAGTTAGAAACATGTTGTTTATTGACTTGTTCACTGTGTTTACAATCAAACATTGCGAGGCTGAACTCGTGTGATTTGACTTCCAAGCATGCCAGTCTGGAAGTCAGATCACGCAAAATGTTGGCTTCATCTCGTCTGTTCCCGATATAACTGGAAGGTATCCTTCCAGTTATATTTAGTTCAATTTTTGAAACCCATCATTAACAATCATTAAAGTAAAGCCAGAATTAACTAAATCATTTGAAAATAGTAACGAATGGTGAAAAATAACTGAGCCTTGCTTTAAATGGAAGAAGATGGTTTATGAACATCAAAAAAAGTAGTTTGTTTTGCATATTTACAAGCATACACATTAAATTATGTAAATTTGTACAATTGAAAATGAATGTATAAATATGCCCTATATTAGCTTTCAATTCCATGCAATGCAAACTTCTGTCGGTTGATAATCTAAGCCAGCTGTTGAGTATTGTTCTAAGTCCATTTCCAACGATCTAAATACTTTGTCAACGTAATGACATGAGTCAAAAGGTCCAGGAAAATAAGATTTGGTCAATGGAAGCACATCCATAACGTCAAATCCAGCCTTACACTTTTCTGACATAGCATTTGCGTCGAACAGCATTAAACGCTTTTGAATTCCAACAAAACTGTTGTTGATATTGTCAACTTAAGTTGCTGTTGTTTTCAATATAAATTTTTGCATAGGTTCATTGACTTGGGAGTTAGAAAATTATTGTCAGCATTCCTCAAATTTTGTTAAATGCATTATACTTGTATTGATGTTTGCCAAAGGAAACATATATTGAAGAATTATATTGAAAACAACAGTGCAACTCAGGTATAACTACTGTGAAAAAATAACATGAAAGCGTATGTTTTTGATATAATAATATGCATGAAAAAATTTCTCGATTCTGATTGGTTGAGAGTGTGCAATTTATTCTAAATACCAGCGCAAAAATGTGAAAAACAGTGCAAAAAAAGCGAAACACCAGTGCAATTTATTTTCGAAAAATGTGCTCCTAATTCGTTAGTCAAACAAAGAATTGATCTAAGAGCCAATCATAATGCAATATTTTGAAGGCAGGAAAGTTAAGTTAACGTAACAAAGCAAGTACAATGGCTGGCGAAGTTTTAAGTTGATTTTCTTTGGCTGACGAGTTTACAGTTCACCGTTTACAAAGTGTTTCTGGATGAAAATATCAACACTGCTAAAAGTATATACCTTGTTCTAGCGGTGTGTGTGGAAGCTATGGTGTTGTGAAAAGCAATATTTGACAGAATTGAAAAAATACGAGCCGGTTGATATTTATAACTTGGCGGCAGAATTGAGAAATTTTTTCATGTGTGTAATTATTGTAAATGGTTTGAACCCGGGGTATCGTTACATGTTTGTAAATGTAGATCGTCCAGGTTGGTGTAGTTCTGAGAAGGACTGTTTTTGTTGTTGTTGACTGACGTTTTGACAACCTTAGCGGTAGTCATCTTCAGAGTCAACTGAGGAGTAAACGTCTGGTTAGCCGTATTTGTTATCTGGTTCTTACGTCATTGTATTGTGTGTACAGAAAATGTGTGGGTGTCAATTGTGTATTGTCATTGTGAATTAGTGCGAAACTGAACAATTGAACTAATTCACAATGACTACAGTTACTACACAACAAAAACAACTATCTCAAACGTGTTTTGGACAAATACAACTATAACTCTGATTTCATCAAACGTAAGATTTACAACGCTAATGAACACAACAAAACGAGCTATTTAACGAAAACAGCAACGATAAATTATATCAAAGGTACGTCTGAGACTATGTCACGTATCTTACGACCATACAATATATGTGTCGCACATAAACTAATTCCAACGCTACGACAAGTACTATCGAACACAAAGACAATGAACAACCCGGAATACGACAAGGTTAGGTTACCAAATAAGCTGCTCTGACTGCCACACCTCCTATATCGGGGAAACGTGCAGGAACTTAAGCAACTGGCAAAACACAACATTGAATGGGACTTGGCAAAATGAATTACTTATAGCACCAACTAGAGACAACGGTTTACGTTAGAAATTTGGCATACCAACTTAGAACAAAACCCACTTAACAGATCACATTAATTACCAACACCTCACAAACGGCTTATTCACAATACAAACAAGTCAACAAATTAACACATTACTTTACACTAATCCACGATGACAATACACCATTTACACCAACACACCCACGCGTTTTCTTTACCCCAATATGATGACGTAAGAACCAGATAACAAATACGGCTAATCTGACATTTACTCCTCGTTTGACTCTGAAGATGACTACCCCTAAGGTTGTCGAAACGTCAGTCAACAACAACAAAAACAGTCATTCTTAGGACTATACCAACCTAGACGATCTACATTTACAAAAATATATAATTATTATGTAGTAGATTGGTCTCTCGTGCAATTCTAGAAAAACAGGCACTCGTGAGTTTTTCAAGACTCGTCCTTCGGACTCTTGCGATTTTGATAGTCTTAAAAATATCATTATTGCATGTTTTTCTCGAATTGCACTCGAAACCCGTCTATTAAATATACTCATAGCATGGTATCGAGTTTAAAAAGGAAAAAAGACATGCACAATTAAATGAGTTTCAATAAAATTTGACAACGACCAGGAAAAAAATTCCTTGAGTTTTATCTTTGACCTACGTCCATTTTAGCAGATGTCGTTTTTTGAAAAGGCTTTGCTTCCAAAAACGATCACCAAATAAGCTACCTTTGTTTAGAGGCGTTTTTATTTTTTTAAATGTCTTGAAAAGCTGAACTGTAACTATGTGTTGACAAAGAAAATCTACATAAAATTTACACGAACTGTTGTATTGATTTTTTTACAATAATTTTTTTACAGCCTTCGAAATGATTTGTTTTTGAGTCTTTTGATTAGCTACTTAATTCTTTCTTCAACTGATCAATCCAGAAGAGTTTTTAAAAAAATTTGAACTGGTGTTTCATTTTTTTGCACTGATATTTTATATTTTTGTACTGGTATTTGCAAAAAACGGCATTCTCCTTAACTAATCATAACTGAGAAATTCTCTGATATATATTAGTAGAGGTTTTGAATGTACAAGATATTTTAAGAATCAGGTGTAGGAGAAATCCACCACTTCGCCAATAGGAAGCATGGGTAGTATTTTCGCAAATCACGTGGTAAAAACTGTAAACACTACGTACATTGGAATAGCTATACCATACATTGTTATACGGCGTAAACGTTGACTGTTTTTGTATGAAAATTTTCTACTATTAAAATGTTATTTTTGCAGTTTTATGATGCAATCATGTTTCTATGTCTTCATAAATAAGAGTGGCTCTGTAAGTAATATGTGTGGCTTCTACAGTCAATTATAATCGACGGTAGAAAATGTGAATACAAACAGTAGTCCGAAAACATGGCTAAAACGTGATGCATTTGTTGTATTTGTAACAACAGTTCTCAATATCCAAACTTGATAAAAAAGAATGAAAATGATGATCGTGTATTTATTTATCCGTTCTTAGCGCCAAACCGCTCGCCAGAGAAATGTTTGCTTTGGCTTATAGTGTGTGCGTACTGTCATCGTGGAGACACTTCATATGCTGAAAAGACAGCTGCTTTTGCCATCTGCGATTTGTAGTCAATACATTACAAATAATTGTATGGCAAGCTTATTGGCATTGGGAACTAATAAAAACATTGTATCAGTATTTTCAAATTGAAAAATAAAAACATACTGAATCAGTAGTTTCTTAAAATATGGATTGCAATTCATCTTTTTACATGTACCCGAAGCGCATTGCTTCGTCATTTTTCTCGCAAGCGCTTTGGCGGAGAGAAATGATGAAAAAAAACTCGGTCACTAGTTTCATTCTTCTTATTTTGCTCGTCTTTCATTTGCAAAGTTACTCAAAATAAAAATACCAATGTTTTTCGTTAAATGTTTTAATATGTTTTTCTATCAATGCTCTTTCTTTTTAAAATTCCTAATATAAAACAACAGTCCAATTTCAGCAAATGCTTAAATACAATATCAAAAGATAAAGATTTACCCGTTGAGTAAAAAATCTCCAAGACGTTCTTCTTTTTTGTCGAAAATCTTTCTCCTCCCTGATTGCTGTTGTTATTTTCCATATCACTCTAGCCCTACTTCCAAGCTCCTTTCTGCTTTTTATTAGCATAGCTATAGCGCCATTGACAAGCCTCTGGAATGTTGCAAGGTTGATATGAGGTACATAATGAAGCCCAAAATTCAGTATTAAAACGTTCTCCTCGCTCTTCATATCATCAAGACGCAAAACATCTTTGATGAAATCGATAACAAGAGGAGGCCGAAAGTCCAAATTGTCATTTCCATTGAAAGGTTTGTCTGCTAATGGATATACCCATTGTTGAGTAAGATTGCATGATTTAAACGATTTATGACACAAATCTTTATTTATTATAGAATTCCTAAATCGAGTAGCAATTGAATCTCCATATACCCATAGTGTGCCTTTCTTTGCACTTTGTTTTTGTTCGGAGATATTCCGGTTGATATTGCGATTACCTTAAAAAAGAAAGCGAAAAAGAGCGTTAGTGTTATCAATACAAGCACAATGGAGGTTAAAGTCTTGTATGAGCCTCCACTGAACTAGTTTTTGCTAACTATACAGCATCAAAATACGAGCTAGCAGCTTTACAATGCCTATCAAATATTCATCTAAGTAGCCATAAGCGCATTAAATACTTCAAATTCTGGGCCTTTTTAACTAAAGCTTTGTCAATCACAGCAAATAATTCGATTAAATAATGGAGAAACATGCGGGTACACGTTTAACATTTTTTGCATTATTTTGGAATTTTAAAATTTAATGGAGTACAACAGTTTTATTGTGAATGGCTTGAACTCTGGAGTATCGATAGATGTTTGTAAGTGTAGATCACCCAGGTTAGGCAAGTCCTGAGAAGGCTGACGTATGTTGACTGACGGTTCGAAACCTCAGCGGCAGTCAACTGCAGCGTCAAGAGATGAGTAAAAGTCAGGTTCCCCGTATTTGTTGCCTGGTTCAAACGTTATCATACTGTGGGTAGAAAAAAATGTGTTGTTATCAATCGTGAATTGAGGTTTCATCTAAAGTAATGTGTTTAGTTCTTTGTTTCTTAGAGGTTGTGAATAAGTCGTTTGTAATGTGCCAGCAATGGTTGTGAGCTGTTCAGTGAGTTTTGTTTTTAGTCCGGTATACCAAGTTTCTAACTTTAGCCGATCTCAGCAGTCAGTGCTATAAGTAATACATTTTGCCAAGTCTCAGTCAATATTATATTTTGTCAGTCGGTGATGTTGGACATTGTGATTGCTTTGTCTTGTTTCTTTGTAGATCGTTTGTATTACGTAAATGTTACGTTTCTGTCTTTGCCAGTCTCCAAAAATGGGAGGCGTGGCAGTCAGAGCAGTTTATTATGCAAACTGCACTTTTTATTGAGGCTTCTAGATGCAATCCCCAATCTTTTCCTTTTGGAATATATGTTTACCGTTAAATTTAGCATTTCATATTTCCAAAAATAATTATCAGCATAAACAATTGTATAACGAAAGAATTTGATTATTTAAATATAGAAAACAAATAAACAATCATGAATAATGTACATTAATGCATAAAAGACTTTTTTCATTGCAAGAAACGTATAAACAAACCAATTGACATATACGCGACTGACTGATCATTTAAAAGAATTCAACATTTTTGAAAATACATTGTGCATCTGAATACAACTTCATAATTTTTGTTACGAAGTGCCAAGTGTTACCTAATATATTGAATGGTTTCCACGTATCTTTTCCCATCTTCCATAAATTTCGGACATGCAACGACAAACACGTTTGCAGTTTGTTGAATTCACCAAAGTTTCATTATGAGTTACATGAAGGAAAAAAATTATCAAAAAATTTTAAGAAACGCTCCATGTTACGGAATCCGTTGTACTTATGGTTACGTGATTTGTCATGGAATTTTTTCTATCCCAGTTATAGAGGAACTCGTTGAATTGTTTAATAACGAAGTTATAGAACAAGTAGTTAATTAACAAAAAATACTCAAAACACTTGAAAAACAACTGAGATAATTTAGTCTGTGGTATCTAGATGTAACTTAACCAACGGGCCCTGATATTGGTGTTATAATCCTGACCTATTCCCGTTTTTTTTATTTCATTGGTTGCTGCGGAGAGCTACATTTTTTTTGAAAAACCATGTCAAAATCTCGGCTGTTATCTGCTTATGTGATTTTAAATCACTATCAATTAACAGCAACAAATTTTCATTCAAAGTATATTATTTTAAATAAGCTCCTTTCTATTGAAAAATAAATGTGAATTGAAATGTGAGCACAAAAAAGTGGCTTCGTAACTGAGTGAGCTCTTTAATCCACATACTTTTTCCTTTTTATACTGAAAATCTTTTGGGTTGTTGCTAACCAATCCAAAGAACGACATAATGACTCATTTTATTATTGTTTATTATACTACATTTATACTTTTTATGAAATAGCTTTATTTTAGCATTTAGACAAAAAATAAAGTTTCTTCATCTCAAATAATAACCTTGTTTTCAGTTCTTTCGTCTATGTCAAGCACATACGTTGTAAAGTTAACGAGAAATCAAATAACAACTTGATACTATAACTTAGTTCAAAAGCAGAAAACTTATGATTCATCAAGGCACTGCGCGTAATTTTCTTCATATTTACATTCCATTATTTTTACTCTTTAAACACTTTGTAGTTTTATAAAATTTTCAGTTAACATGGTAACACTTTCCTTGAAATCTGAGTATTTGATCACATTATGACAGAATTTCTTTAAAACTTTCTTAGAAGCAAGATACTTTTCAAGATGAACCTGGAAGTTGTATGAATTACATCGACTCGGTCATGCAAATCAATCACACAGAGTGGGATTTCCGTAATCTCTAATAAGTGCTTATGAGCCATGAGATTGTTGTCACCTCTCAAAACTGCTGTTATTTTATATAATAACCAGAAGAATTTGAGCAATTTCTTTGGTCAAGGCTATGATCCATAAGAGGACAGACGCGCGGAATGGACGTCATAGAAAATTTCTTGATATAAATGACAAACGAGCGGAGAATTAATTTGATATGAACCTTAATTTATCCCTGAATGGCAAATAAGGATATTAGAATGCCTAGATGAAGCAACGAACGTATTTGATCAAAAACCCGGTTTTCAGGTACTGATTTGTACATCGTCTTCGATAGCAAAATTTCAACAAAATTGATCAGCCATTGCTTGTTTTTTTTAGCCAATCACATTTCATCACGTGATTGAGATAGCCTATAGATCTTTCTTTCTGTATTTCTTTAGTCCTATAGATCATGTAAGCGTGATATTTTCAAAATCAAGACTTTTCAATGTTCCATGTGTTGGGGGACAAAGAAAATAAACATTTTGACAGTTCTTTTTTGTATTTTATTTTGATTTTATTATATAAATCAAATAGATAACATTTAACTGTTTTTAAACAGTTATAGATACAAGGGTAAGATGTCATTCAACCCGGCGGCTTGTGGTTACTTTTTTTGATTTTTATCATAATTGACGTCATACCCGTGTATCCATATCTATAGACAACATATATGTTATCTTTTGTTAAATAAATGTTAGTTGATCCTAGAATAGTTGGCATTTCTATAAGTATGAAGTAATGCATGAATTGCCAAAATTAAAGAAAAATCAGAAAACTTTTAACAAACTCAAGCTTTTCTTTCTTGTATGATTTGTAGATTTTAGCAATGACCAATTATAGAACCGTAGAATGTAGAACTATAGAACTGTAAATGAAATTATAGAACTTTAGAATGAAACCATTAAGACGTACTTGCGATTAGTTTTCTCAGGTGTACATTCGTTTGAGTACTTCAAAACGAATTGTCTTTGCTGCATGTAACTCTCATGAAGATAATGATCAATGTCTCCAAGTACTCCTTCCGGTTGATTTCTACCTGACCATTTCCTAAAATTTGTAAATGTACCACTATTTTAGTTCTTGTCAACGCTTTGCTTAGTTAGTAAGCTGCTTTTTCTATGAGTTTTATTCTCTTTTATTGTAGAGTATTATCATGCATTGCGCAATAACCTTCGACAACAACGAAGGCAGCATTTCTTGGGCCGATAACCGTTGATGATTGCACTTTGTTGCTTTGATTATAATCGAGATACATCATGCATTTACGCGTGTATTCAGCACGAAAAATTTTTGCTTCACTGATGGATGAGTTGAAATATTCTAGCGAAAATCTTTCAATTGAATGAAGCTTTTATAATCATGCTTCTGCAATACTTAAATAAAACAGATCTGGCAGTCTATAGTATCTTACTGGATTATTCAATACATGCTCATGAAGACTAGTTGAGTAAATTTGTATGTGTAGATCTTATAACATAGCACTGCATAAATAGCAGTACTTGAGTGCGGCATCCAGCATCATTGTTTAAAAATATTAAAGTCTGAAGCAGTTATGTTTAAGATAATGATGACGATAATTGACAAATTATCATCATAATTAATCAAGTACAATTATGAATGAAATTTTGACTTTTTTGAATTTATGAGAAATTAATTTAATGTAATAATTGAATTGAACAGTTCTATGATAAAAAATTAATAAATACATAAAGCTATAAGCATAAAACTTTAAATAGCAACAAAGTATAATTCTCAATCATGCAAATAACGATTAGAATTTTCCGTGAATTTTCCTCCAGCATGGTGACCAATTAAAACCTCTAGGATATAATCGTCTGTTATACAAACAATAATACTTCCATGACTCATTATCAATAATTTACGATAAAACTTACCCATTTTAAACCAGTTTCGGGTGGCTCACGCAGCTCATCACAAAGGCTGTATTCAAGATAAGCATATGCTGTAAGTTCCAGGATCTACAAGAAGTGCAAATGCTTCATAAGAGCCGTTTCATGATCAAATACCGTTGCTTCTACAGTAGATAGTCCTACAAAGTATACCATCCAGATTCTCCAATTTTTAGACAAGCCCATAAAGTACGACTTTGTATAAATATTCGTGAAAATTGGCCTGACGGTTGAATATTCATATGACTTATTGAACTGTTCATTCCTGAAGTTCTGTTTACTTTTGTTAGTATTTAGCAAAATCATTCGGTTTGAGCAAACTTTTATTTGATGTAGTGAGCTAATTAAATAAGAAGATTCAATACAAAACTATAATCGTAACGAACGACTCAGAGGAATGTCAATAGTTTATATATACAAAAATATCACGTGACTAAATAGACTGAACTATATATGTGAATACGAACTAGCGTTCTATTTTTCGTATAGTGATGCAGTATAATCTTTAACACTCCCTCTCGAAAAATATGAACTGTAACTAATCAATTAAACATTTAAAGAGTTCTTCTAACCTTCATGAGTTCTCTCATACTTTGAAATTTCGTCTTCCCTAATGGTTTGGTCAGCAAATCTGCTAGCATTTCATCTGTAGGACAATAGTCAAGACGTATTTCTTTATTAGATACTCTATCACGGATATAATGACATTGGATATCGATATGCTTGGTTCGAGGATGATACTTTGGATTTTTGGATAATGCTATAGCTCCTTGATTATCTTCTTTAATCGGAGTGGGTTTTCTTTGAACAAAACTTAAGTCTGAAAGCAGTGCACGTAGCGACATTGCTTCTTGAGAAGCCAAAGATGCAGCAACATATTCTGCCTCCTGATGAAAGTGCTACGACACTTTGCTTTTACTAGCCCAACTGATTACTCCTCCACATAAAGTAAACAGATATCCTGATTGCGATTTCCTTCCATTTGGATTACTTCCCCAATCTGCATCAACATAACCTTTAAGTCTATATCAACTTCTTTTCCATCATATACAATTCCGTAATCAATTGTTCCTTTGACGTATCGCAATATACGTTTTGCAGCTATCCAGTGTTCTTTTCCGGGTTTCGAACAAAATTGATTTACCATTCCCAGTGCTTGTGCAAGGTCAGGTCTTGTTCCAGTAACTGCATATGTCAATCCTCCAATCAACGCTTGATACTTAGTAGTTTCAACTGACTCTTCTTGATTGGGTAGCAACTTGCTCCTTGATAACAGGTGTTGCAACCGGTTTACACTGATCCATACCGAACTTTGCCAATAAATTAGTAAGATATTTCGATTGATGTAATTTCATTCTTTTTCTTTCTCTGTCTCTTCAACTTGAATTCCAAGACAACAACTTATTTCTCCAAGATCCTTCATTTCAAAACGTTTTCTTAATGCTTCCTTCTCTTTGCAATATTTTGAAATCATTACTGGCTAGAATTATGTCGTCAACGTATAAGGCAATAACCATATCATCTCCCTCTCGCTTTATATACAGGCAAGGGTCTGATTTTGATTGTAGATATTCTGAACCATTCAAAATTGGTCGATGGTGATGTACCATCATCGTGATGACTGTTTAATCCATAAATGCTCTTGTTTAGTTTACAGACGAGTTTTTCTTCTCCCTTTTTTATGTATCCTTCAGGCTGGGACATGTAAATTTCTTCTTCCAATTCACAGTTCAAAAAGGCTGTAGAAACATCCATTTGATGTATCTCAAAATTAAGCTGGTTCGCAATTTCCAACAAAGAACGAATTGATTTATACTTTGCAACAGGCGAAAAAATTTCGTCGTAATCCAAACCTGGTTCCTGAGAAAAACCTTTTGCGACCAGACGAGCTTTATGTCTCTCCACAGATCCATCCACGTTGTATTTTACTTTAAATACCCAACGACAATTGATAGTTTTTCGTTTTTCGGGAAGGTCAACTAATGTCCATGTTTCGTTCTTGATATGAGCTGCGTATTCATCATCCATGGCATATTTCCAATGCTTCTTATCAGGACCAGTTAGAGCTTCATCTACGGTTGTGGGTTCTGTTAAACTTAGCTCTTCATTTATGAATGCTGTGTTACTTTCCCACCAATTTCCAGTGATCACTGTCCCATATGTTTCTGGAGGTTTTCGTTGACGAAATGAACGTCGTGGTTGTTCTTCGATTTCTGTTTTGCAAAATGTTTGACTGATTCATGTCTTGATTAGATCTATTGTGGTCTTTATGATTCGGTGAAGGTAAAGAAAGATTAGTAATCGTAAATTCTTCTTTAATAAATCTTGAGTTCATTTCATTGAGATCAACTATTTCTTTTGTTTGTTTGATAAATTCATCTTCATTAAACAAGACATCTCTGGATATATAAACCTTTGAGTCTCAAGGTCAAAAAGTCTATATCCTTTACTTGAAAGACTGTAACCAACAAATATACATCTTTTTGTTTTCTAATCCCATTTCTTTCTATTTTCCGTTGATACATGCATATAGGCAGTACATCCAAATACCTTAAAATGCGATACATCTGGTTTCTTTCCATAGAAGCTTTCATAAGGTGTCATTCCATTAACAGCTGCTGTAGGACTTCGATTTCTAATAACGACTGCTGTGCATACAGCTTCAGCCCAAATCCCTTTCCTCAAGATTTGTATGACACATCATGGACCTAGCCGCTTCTTGTATAGTTCGGTTCATTCTCTCGGATACACCATTCTGTTGTGGTGTTCTAGGTACACTTAATTGATGTTGAATTCCCTTTTCTTTAAGATAGTTCATGAACTCTTTGGATCTATATTCACCGCCATTATCTGATCTAAGGATTTTGATCTTTCTCTGTGAAATTTGTAACCATAGCTTCATATTCCTTAAACTTCTAATACCTCATTTTTCTTTTATAAAGTAAACAGCTGTGAATCTGGACTTATCGTCAATAAAGGTAACATAGTAACGACTACCACCATAACTGTTTTCTTGCATAGGTCCACAAACGTCACTGTGAATGATTTCAAGAATTTCCTTTGCTTGAGTTGCTTGTCCTTTGGGAAATGAAATTGATTCTGTTTGCCCTTTGCACAACCTTCACAGAACTTAGGTTCTTTCTGTAGACTCAAAATCCAACCCATTAACCAATTTGTGATCTCTCAATAATTGCAAATTCTTTATACTCAAATGATCATACCTCTGATGCCATAAATCTCTTGATGATCTTTTTAACCATATTGACATCATGGAATTTATCATTCTTTAAACTTGCATCAAGTATGTATAAGCTATTTCGTAGCTTACCAGATCCCATGACAGTTCCTGATGTGTCAAAGATAACACATCAACTTTCTTGAAGATGAATTGAATATCCTCGCTTAGTCGTGGCACTTACTGAAAATAGATTCTTCTGCAAGGTCTGGAACATGCAAAACATCCACCAATCTTACTGGTTTAAATTTTACCAGCTTTGATGTTAAGCCAATATTTCCTTTTCCAAATGCTTGACAACACGATTATCTCCCAGACGTACCTTTGTATTTGCAAATGAACATAGCCAACCATCATTTTCTTTCATATGACATGTGTTGGGCATGCAATGATGTATCTTCTTCTTTCTTTCTTTGGGGTCTCTTGACTTATTTTTCTGGTTTATTGCAATTTTTGCCGAATGTCCAGGGATTCCAATTGTAACATTTTCCTTTTTCTTGTATTTTCTTTTCTTTTATTGTTTTTCTCATTTTGACAATAAAGCATCTTCTCCAGCATCTGCACTTGATAAATTTTCTTTACGTTTGTAGTCTTCATGCAACAACCTTGCTACTAAATTCCAATGTTAAATCATCAGCACGAGACTCTAAAGCTGTAATCGTTACTGTAGGATTCCGGATACATAAGAGCGTTGCAACCTGATCATCCTCTGTTATAGATGCACCCAGCGCTTCAAGCTGACTTGCCAAAGCTTTCATTTTATTAATATGCTCAGTCATAGATTCATCAATCCCCATAGTTGCCGAGATATTTCTTTCGAAGAAACAGTTTGTTCGCCAAAGACTTTACTTCATAGTGGTCTTCCAATTTTGACCATGCCTTCGCTGTTTTAGCCAATCGAACTATTGACAATTGTTCGTCCTTTAATGATAAACAGATTGTAGGAGAGCTTTCTTCTCGTCTTTGAAATTGTTTGCGTTGAGTTTCAGTAGAATCTTCAACAGAAGGCTCAACTCGACGCCGTTAACAATATCCCAAAGATCTTTATCTTCTAGGATCATTTGTAACTTAAATTTCCAAAGACGAAAGTTCTTCCATTAAATTTTTCGATTCGATACAACATTGCGTTCATCACTACCTGACGCCATTGTCAGAACTTGTCAAAAATACGGCTAATTTATCTATAAATTACACTCAACAAGTTTCAAACCGAACAGGCGCTCTCTGGGCCCATAACCTGTTAGTATTTAGTAAAATCATTCGGTTTGAGCAAACATTTATTTGATGTAGTGAGCTAATTAAATAAGAAGATTCAATACAAAACTATAATCGTAACGAACGACTCAGAGGAATGTCAATAGTTTATATATACAAAAATATCACGTGACTAAATAGACTGAACTATATATGTGAATACGAACTAGCGTTCTATTTTCGTATAGTGATGGTATAATCTTTAACAACTTTATCCAACCCAACTTTCTTGTACCCATTTTAATTGGTCTAAGCACGGTTTTAATTTTGATTGCCAGTCTGTTCGTGCATGATGTAACTGCAACCATTGATAAGCAAAATCAAGTGACATTTCTGCTTACTGTTGCCACGAACAGCTCGATGTATAGCAGCTAGATAACTAATTACTTCCAATTTATAGCATAACCAACCGTAAATTACTGCTAAAATCAATGAGGCTGTAAGAAATCGATGTACATTCGACAAATTGGATTTAATACAACTTATATGCACAAGAGTAGCTAAAATTCAAAATTTGTGTTAGTTCAGATTATTTTATGATTTTTATGGTAAATGAATGAATGCGAGTGCCATGCAACATTTTATGACACAAGTAATCATTTTTAACGTTTTCTGTTGCTTGCGTTTTCTTTCGAAAAGTAGTTAAAAATTCCGAAAATATAGCTTTCGCTTAATCATTTCTCAAATTTTGTCAAAAAAGGACGACCTACATTTGAGTTATGTGCAATCCTTAAGATATCTGATCAGTATATGTGTCATTATTGTCTACATTTACAGAGATAGTTCAGTAAAAGTGCAAAGAGCTCTACCAGAATCAAAGCTACTAAAAGTAAAAACGCGCAATCCAAATCAAATTCACTTTTTAACTTCTCAATTAAATATTGTCTCAAACATACAACTTACTCAGTAAATTATGGTTACGTTATGATAAATACGAAAGTTTTACAATATATATTAGTTTTACACAAAATTTGTTCTGCTAAACAGTTTTACCAACACTTAAAATTAGAGGCAGATCTAGGTATGTCAAATCAGTCACGCGACTGATGTTTATAGTTCAAAAAATTATTTATCAAATTTAATGATTACAATTTTTGTGATCATTTAATTACCATTCTGTAATCGTTTGGATTTCATCGTCAAATTTGTTTTATATATTTGAAAACTTATATAAATACCACATTAGTAAACAGATCAGTAGATTTTAACATATCTGGGCCAGTTGTATAAAACTTAGTTAACTTAAGAAGTAGTTAGCGTTAACTATTATAAATTAAACTGTGGTCACTTAAAGGGCATATGACTTGTTATATTTTTCTTACCAGGCAATTTTGTGACTTTCAAATGCACTGAATACGATTAAAGTGCTTATTTTGATTTTTGACGAAAATTTAACAGTCAAAATCTTTGTAGAAATACTCTGTTTTAGCAAGACCGAGCGCAACTTGCTCCTCAAAATCGAGAGGGTAACCTTATTTTAGCCAAGTGAAGACCTACTCAAGACATACCAACATACATAATAAACCATATAGATCCACTACTCCAAAAGTGCATTCATGGTCAAATAGAAAAGAAAGTGAATAGAAATAGGTTAACAGGTTTAAAGTCATTTTGCTTAATTTTTTCCAACTAGGAAATCAGTGTTTCATGTACTGCTTATTTGCTATATCCAGTGGGAAATTTTGCATCAATAATTTCTTTTAATTGTATTGCTTAGGAACAGAAGCATATGACAAAGTTATAGCCATTTGTAGAGAATTTTCTATTGTGAATGACATTCCACACTTATCTTCAGTGATACAAACCAGTGAACTTAAAGCATTTCATTCAACATTATACTAGTTTCATCCCAAGATGATAGCTTTTTCATACATAGGAACATATTGAAGGTATATTGCTAAATTATCTCTGTAGTCATTTGAACAAATTTATACAGCTTTAATGACAGATAACATTCAAATTATACAAGCTCTAGCTATCATACACTTCATTGAAAACATCAAACAGACCCAAAACAAACAAAGAATGGTCAGACCTATATGAGTATCCGGTATCTAAAATATTACAATGGCGAAAATTTGGTACGCACTGTGTCACTCCCACCAACATGCAAGTATGCCTATCCTGTAAGTTTTGATAACAACATTATATTTTGTAATTAAACCCGATTGTCACGTAATATTTAATCAACGGGCAGTGGATACATCTATGTATCTATCCATTTCTTTTCCAGTGGATGAAAAAAACTCTATTAGAAGAAAGGTGCTGAGGTGCCCTCCAAAAAGAAAGCACCGTGTTGTAAAAAATGCTCCATTCCCATGAAGGGCCACCCCAAGAACCGATGTTCAACCTAGTTGGATACTCTATGAAAAATCTGCAAATTATGAATAAGTTGATAAAAATTTGCTAAAATTAGTTGTCTTTTCCCATTGCTGACATGTATCCTATGTAATTGTTTTGTCATTGAGAAAGTCTTACGAATTTTAGTATATACGCAAGCAGGAAGTGGCTTATTGTTCGAATATCCCATGTGTCCAAAAACCATCGAAATAAACATTCTATACGCCACAGATCCATAAAATGCGTTCTCGTTGGCTTTGACGCTACATCTTTTTTCCACGTCGCCCGTTGGCAGCCGCTTGAAGTACTCGTCTATGTAAAACAACTGCTGGAAAATCAGAGTGTTCGATAATACAATTTATCGGATTTATTGATGCGTCTTGCGACTTGAGATTTCTTCCATCGTCTACTTCGTTGCATCAACAAAATTTTGAGGACACTGCAATATATTACCTTACTAATTCCCGCACTTGCATCACTTAGTTAATAGGAGCTTTAGCAAAGACTACGAGCACGACTACAAGTACGAATTGCGTTATTTTGGCGCGAAACATTGTTGCGACAACGTTTTCAATAGGAGTTTTAGCAAGAGTACGACTCATTGAGTTCTATAATAACTGGAGAGGAAATGTCAACAAAATTAGTATAAATTATTAGCGCGCGGCCGCGTGGTCAAAAACATGGCGGATTTTGGTGGTCAAAGTCAGCGGAGAGACGCGGGCTCATGAAATAAAATTTTTGTCGCCCACCCTGATTTGACCACCACGATAGCGAGTATAGAAAATATCAAAACTATTTATTTTCCTAACATAAACACTTTTTTAAAACTTTATTTATTAAACTGCCAACTTTTTGGTTTGCGGATGCTGAAATAGCGAAAGAAAAGGAACATTTCTTGACTCCGGTAAGTAGCACAGTATTAGTTTTACTATTTTGTTTTTAACACGATACTTGAAGAGTGTTTCTACTACTAAGTTTTAATTTAAAGTTATTTTGGTCCAGTCTTGTTTGTTCTTCACTTAATCGCTCGCCAGACGTGGCGAAGCTGTCAATTTTTATCGAGTTTTGCATCCATCTTGTATCATGATCAAGGCATCAAGCTAAACTCTCCTGATTTGAATTGAGTTTACCTCCCAAAAACGGGGCATAATTTGTTCATGTTTTTTTTTGAAAAGATGAAGGGAAGGTTTACAACAGAGTTGTGTTGAAATTGAATGCAGTGCCATGCAAAATTAATGAGAACTATGGTATATGTTGTATAATAAAAATAACTATTAAACTGTTTGCCTGCTCAATTTGACTGACTGTATAGTGTAGACAATTATAATGTGATTGGAAAGTTGGATTTATGCAAACAGTATTAAAGTACTACTTAGCGTTTCTGTAAATGAAGTATTTATTGTTATAGTAAACAGGTTACTACTTCAAAACCAAGATAAAAGTAGTGTGTTGAATAATGTGCTAAGATTTGTTTCTACCTTGAAATTTTGTTCAACAGTAGCTTATGATTATATTAATATGCATGAAAAATTAAACATATTATTGTCTCATCTCATCAAATCCATACTTGGTATGATTCCAGGTGATCCACAAATTCACATCGGATGCATTGGTTACAATGAAGTTGAATGTAGAAGAAGCAAAAATAGATGGCAAAGAAATTTTGTGTCTTATGAAGAATTAGTAGAAATCAATAAAAGAATTCTCTAAACAAATTGTAAACAAATTTAAATTTGCTCATGGTCACAACCTAGTCAAAGAAGCAAAGTCTGTCTTCAACATGTGACCTTTCCAATTATTTAGTTTCTTTGTACAAAATACTATTTTCGAGAAACTTGATTTGTAAGTCTTTCATTAATATTTTTTACCAAGAGATAAAAGGAACTAATTCAAAGGCTTGATGTAAAATACAAAGATTTAACAAGTGTTTATCATTTAATTCCCAAATGTTAGTTTGTACATATAAATAATTAGTATTGGTAGCTGTAAGTTGTTTAGCAAAACAGAAGAGTAGTAGTGCTCGAAGGTTAGCATTTTGAAAAATTATATCTTGTTCATGACATATATTACATAATTCCAAAAAACTGTAAGTAATGCACAATAATATCTATTGAACTTGATAAATTTCTTCACCTACACTGTCAAATAACTATTTTGCCTTCATGCAGCAATAGACAGTGTTTTGTCAGAGAAACCAATGCACTTTAGTTTCCAAGTTTGTAATTTCAATGGAAAATTAATGTAGTTCTGTTCAGTAATAGATCCAAGATTCTGCCAAGCTGTTTACAAAATACAAATTACCAAGCAACAGTGTCATGGTGTTTTGAATCTTTTCTTTTTGTAGCTCTTCTAGTTCAACATACTTTCTTTATGAGTTTTCAGTAGATTTATCAGGTAATGACAATACACTTATGATACTTATCCATGGTAAACTTTCTGTTGACTTATGTCGTAGGACTGAAGCAAACATTTTCTCGCTTCCTTAGGAGCATTTTACACAGATTTATCCATTTGAAGCAAGAAAATAGGTACAAAACTGTCTACAAACAGTCAAACACACAAAGCATGAAATAATGTATAAGTTTGACGAGATTGACAGGTCTAGTAAAGAATGCCGTTTGATTTTCACTTTTAAAAGGCTAAAATGTCATAAAATAACTTAATGTTACATCCAAAATATGCGTTTCTCTACCGTCGATCTCTTTATTTTGATGTGTGTCTGTACTGTGTTTTTCATGCAATGCTGAAGCATTATTTTCACATGATATGCTGTCGGTATCGTAATTGTTTTTTTTTCTCACTTGTTTTCGTCCATACAAACAGTATTAGAAATCAGGAGGGAGTGAATATTGAAAAAAATTTTTAAAGTGGAAGTTTTGACCACCAAAGCCATACCGCCATGTTTTGACCACGGGGTCCAGGCATTGAGTTCTATAAACCTGGAGGGGAAACGTCAACCAAATTACTATAAATTATTGAAGCGGCCGCGTGGTCAAAACATGGCGGATTTTGGTTGTCAAAGTCATGGAGACGCGGGCTCATAAAATAAAAATTTTCGCCCACCCGGATTTGACAACCACAATTGCGATTACATAAAATATCAATGCCAAGCACAAAAACTTTTAGAAATTTTATTTTTAAAACATGCTGCAAACTTGCTTGGTATACGGATGCTGAAGTAATGCCAGAAAAGGAAACATTTCATGATACCGGTAAGCAACGTAAGATTGTTTACCATTTAAAGTGTTCAGTGTTTTGTTTTAAGTCAATACTTGAAGTGTGATGGTATATATTTTGTGAATGTTTTTACTTCTAACTTATAATTTAAGTTATGTATATCCAGTCTTATTTGTTCTTTACTTAATCGCTTGCTGGACGAGGCAAAGCAACCAGTTCTTATCGAGATATGCATATCTTAAAACTCCTTGTTTCAACTGAGTTGAAATGGAGGATTTTTTCATGATATTTTTCTGAAAATATGAAGCAAATATTAAGGACAGAGCTGTATTGAAATCAAATGCAGTGCAAGATTAATTAATGAGCTCTTTGGTACATGTTGTACAATAAAAAATACCTGTATTAAACAGCTAGCCTGGACAATTTGACAGATTATGGACAATCATGATGATGGTGTGTAATGGTTTGTTTTATAAAAGTTTTATGAATGCCATCTGGTGTTTCTGTAAATGAATTGTTTGTTACACAGTGTAGTAAACAGGTTAGTACATCAAAATCAAGATAAAAACTACTTTGTTCAATAATGTGCCAAATTTTGCTCCTACTTTGAAATATTTGCTCAAGCAAAGCTTATCATGACATGCATGAAACATTAAATACAGTACTGCATCATCTGACAAAGTCCATATGTTTTTCAATTCCAGGTGATTAAAAATTCACATAAGATGCATTGGTTTGCAATGAAGTTGAATGTGGAAGAAGCAAAAATTGATGACAAAGAACTTTTTATGTCTTTTGAAGAATTCCGATATCATTTAAAAGAATAAGAGTAGCAATCTAGTAAAAGAAGCCACATCAGCCTTCAACATGAGACTTTTCCAATTATGTATAGTTATTTTGTACAAAATACTATTTTAGATAAACTTGATTTTTAAGTCATTTACTGATATTTTTACCAAAAGACAAAAACAAAATTCAAGGCATAATGTAAAATTCAAAAATTTGTCAAGTTGTTTGAACCTAGAAAAAATTAGTATAGGTAACTGTAATTTGTAAGGACACAAGAGAAAAAGTAGCAAGAAGGTTAGCATTTTGAGAGTTAATAAGTTCTTGACATACATTACACAAGGCCATAATATTATAAATAATGTCTGTATAATAACAATTATACAACATGCTAAATATCTTCACCTACATTATAATTATTTAAACAGGTTTGCCTTCATGCAGCAATAAGAAAAGTGTTATGTCAGAGAAACCAATGCACTTTAATTTAAAAATCGCATTTTCAATGGGAAATTAATGTAGTTCTGTTCAATAGTAGATCCATGGTTGTCAATGACAATCCAGTTACTAATATCTTGGCTCAAAACAGAACCAGCAACATGATTATAGAATTTCTGAATTTCGTTCTTTTGCTCTCCTAGTTCGAGATATTTTCTTCATAAGTTCTCAGTAGATTTATCAGAATATCATAATACCTTATAAGACACCCAGAATCAATCCTACCAAAAAACTCAAAAATACATACCTACTTATAATATATTTCCAGTCGACTTAAGTCGTAGGGTAAGCTAACTTTTCTAACTCCTTTTTGGACATTTTAACTAATATTTACCCATCTATTCAAGAAAGACAGTTGCACGAAGCTGTTAAAAAATAGTCAAAAACACAAGTATTGCGCATGGGATTATGCATTAAAGCTTAACGACACATTGACAGTGTAAAGAATGCCGTTTGATATTTATTTCTAACATAGCTAAAGCATTACTTGACAAAACATACGTTATTTTCCAGTAGATTTACCTCATTTAAATGTGTGTGTCTATTTCACAAAAACCTGAAGCATTATTTTCAATATTTTATGCTTACGGTATCGTGGTTGTTTTCGCTGGTTGTCATTGATATAAGCAGTAATACAGTTCCGGATTCGGGAGGGCGAATGTTAAAAATTTTTCTCAAAGTGGAAGTTTTGACAACGAAAATCCGCCATTACCGCCATGTTTTTGACCACGGGGTCCAGGCCCCTTTGCCCCTCCAGGTCTTATACAGCTCAATGGGTCCAGGCCCCTTGGCCCCTCCAGGTTTTATAGAGCTCAATGGTACGACTACGAGAACGAGTACGAAATTTGACCGTAAGGAATGGCACGAGGAAGTTTGTCGCTATCGCTTCGTCAATATTTTGCTTTAGTTAAACAACAGAACGAGTTTTTTGTAAACACCGACGTTTTAGAACTACGGTCTATTTGTCAATAATGATATCAAAGAATCGATAATACTGGTTTTGCGAGAATAGGACTCTTTAGACTGAAAAATCTTCACTATTTTAAGTTTTATGTACGATATATTGGTACTATTTTATTGTTTGTTTACCTTTTGAGTACGAAATACATGAAAGTTTTGCAGGTCATATTTTTTATCACATCTGCGCTCAAAAAGGGTTCTAGTAAACTGGATGCTCGAAAATAGTAATAAACTAATTTTACAGAATGAAGAAATATACCTACTTTCTAAAAGAAGATTAGTCGCGACTACGAATTTTTACAAAACATCGTACTCAGATTGATGACAGCTGTGTTGTTGTTGTCGCAACAATGTTTTCGCGCCAAAATGACGTAAATCGTACTCGTAGTCGTACTCGTAGGCTCTGCTAAATCTCCTAATTGTGAACACGTAGCCGTCATCAATCTAAGTAGGATGTTTTGTAAAATTCGTAGTCGCACTACGATGTCTTTTAAGAAAAATATTAGGTGTATTTTTATCTTGTAAGAAATTAGTACTATTTTCGAGCATCCAGGCTTTAAGTTAGAACTTTTTTGAGCGCAGATGTACATTTAAAAGGAAAATACGACCTGCGAACTTTCATGTATCTCGTACGAAAAAGACGGTAAACAAACAATAAAATAGTAGTACATAAAATTTAAAATAGTGAAGAATTTTCACTTCAAAGAGTTCTATGTTCTCGCAAAATCAGTATTACCGATTAGTTAATATCATTATTGACAAATAGAGCCGTAGCCACCACAACGTCGGTGTTTTCACAATAAAGAGGCTCGTTCTGTTATTTATAGTAAAACTAAATTTTGACGAAGCGGCAACGACAACAAACCTCCTTGTGCCATCCCCACAAGGTCAAACGTCGTACTGTTGTCGTAGTCGTACTTCTACAAAGCTCCCTAATGTTAAGTTTCAAGAGATTTTTATTGTAGATAAAAGAATTCCATCTATATCTACTTCTTTGTTTTACTATCCGAAGATGAATTGGCTAATGGTTCAAAAGCATATTGCTGGTATAAATTCCAGTTCTCTTCAACTGAACCGAGCACAGCTTCAAAATTACTAGAATTTACAAAACGTTGTTTTCGCTTTCTCTTGTGTTATCATCCATTTAATAGTGTTATAAATAGCGTTATGTCTGTATGAAAACGCTAAAGTGGAAAACTTTGTTGTTTACTGTACCTACGAATTATTGACTACAACTTTGTTGGTAGTGTCCAGTGCAAGTTGCGTTCGGTCTTG